>NW_010274139.1:0-3094 GCF_000690775.1 Eurypyga helias
CATTCTATGATTCTATGATAACAAGCTTGATATTTATGAGATGATAAGGCTGGTAGTATTGGCAGTAGTTGAGGGCATTACTTTTCCATGTGAGATAGGGAAAATACTGACTTTAACATCCACTAATCTTGGATTTAGCAAATCATCTGTGTATTGTCACTTTTATGCACACTACTTCTTCCCTTCCCCTCAGTCGACAAGCCTTTCACTTTGCTCTTTAAAAAGAAGTGCAGGATCACTGCAGGCCATACTGAAGAAATTACAATAAAACAACCACTAAATCATAGGAGGTGATTACAATAGTGATTTGGTTTTGGTGAAGTGTTTCTAGTTGTCTGTAATAATGGTGACCAACAGTGTTCAGCATCTTTATAGGTGGTCCAAAAGAAAATAGAGATCCTTGGTGGTAAAAATTTAGAAGTTACTGTAATTTGAGCAAAATACTATAATGAGATATATATTTTGTCTATATATATACATTACTGTATATATGTGTAACTGGCTTTTCTTTCTTGAATTTCAACACAAAGATGTGTTTATCATTGGGTTTGTGGTTGGATCCTCATAAGCTGTTTGTTTTCATGTGATTCTGAGAATTTTGTGCTGGTAATAGCTGGGTCCTGGTTTTATCTATCAGAGTATATGGAACAATAGATTGTAGTTTTGGAACAAAAGCTGATAGTGGAGTATAAAAAGATTTGAGCTGGAAATTATAGTTTGATTAGGGATTTTCTTTAAAAGTGAGAAGTACTGGTCATAGCTGAAGATAGTAGTTGTTCAGTTATGTGCGGCTTGCATTTCATACTTTGCTAGTATTTAAAAGACATAAGCAAATGAGAAAATGAATATTAGTAACAAAACTTGATTTGAAAGTTAAAAAATATTTTTGACTAATTCTCATTTATTTCCTGGCAGCTAATAGTGGAGAAAGATGCGAAGTAGTCCTGTTCTTTTACTTTCATGCTATCTTATAGCATCTCCTAAATAAGGTCTGTTTTAAATCAGAATTATCATCTAAACAACATAATTAATTCAACATAATTTAATCAGTAATATTTTTTATTTATTATCTCCTTTTAAAAGGATATTAATTTGCTTCAATGAATGAAGATAATAAGGTTAATAGTTTAATGTTCCTCAGTTGATATCTGCTGCTTTTTCTATTACCTTTTTTTCAGTGTTTGATTATAAATTGGCTAACCCCTGGTGTATAATTCCAGAAATCATCCCTTCATTGTATCCAAAGCTATTTACTTAGATTCATCTTTTATTATTCCCACTGCCACAGTCTAATTATTGTAGTGAAAGATTGAACACAGAATAGTTTGGGGCTTTGATCAGTCTTCATATAAATTTCAATAACGAGAGTAAAAGGTTTACGTTTTTCTCAGATAATTTGATCCCTCCAGACATGCGCTACTATTACAAAACACAGTTCTTTTTTGGATGCTGTATAAGACCTCTGACAGAATTTGTATCTGGGTTTGTGACATTTCTGGAAGCAAAATTTTTTTTTCATACCAGTAAAGAGTAATATAATATTGTTAAATATTTCAGAGGTACACTGTATACTACTGTACATTTTTCCTTTAATTTTCACTTCGTTTTCCCCTATCAGTCTAATTGTCTGTATTACAAGTTCCAACATCAGCAATTTCAGAACCCACTAAGAATGCATAATGGGTTGGCTTGTATTTCTCTCTTTTTGAAAAAATATACTGTCAGTCAAATAAATAAAACAAAACATAATCCTTGTTATTCTATTACTATTGGTGCTAACTCCCTTTGGAGATAAATAGAAAAGCAACTGGAGTCTGAGGATGCTTTGTAATCTTATAAATTGAAATTTAAATGCCTCAAGGAGTAAATTTCCAAAATAATTGTGACAGAAGGTAAGTCTCAGCTTTTGACAAAATTTTATTAGAATTGCTTGTTTCAGATCATTGTTTGATGCCTGCATGCATGTTGTGGTTTAACCCCAGCTGGCAACTAAGCACCACACAGCTGCTCACTCACTCCCCTACCGTGGGGTGGGGGAGAGAATCGGAAGGGTAAAAGTGATAAAACTCGTGGGTTGAGATAAAGACAGTTTAATAGGTAAAGAAAAAGCTGCACAAAAGCAAAGCAAAGCAAGGAATTCATTCACCACTTCCTATGGGTAGATGCCTCCAGGGGAGCAGGGCTCCATCACGCGTAGCAGTTACTTGGAAAGACAAAGGCCATAATTCCAGAAATCGCCCCCTTCCTTTTTCTTCCCTCAGCTGTATATGCTGAGCATGATGCCATTTGGTGTGGAATATCCCTTTGGTCAGCTGGGGTCAGCTGTCCCAGCTGTGTCCCCTCCCAACCCTTGTGCACCCCCAGCCCACTGGCTGGGGGGGGGGGGGGGGGGGGAGGGACTCTGTGTCAGCACTGCTCAGCAGTAACGAAAACATCCCTGTGGTATCAACACGGTTCTCAGCACAAATCCAAAGCACAGCCCTGTACTAGCTACTGTGGAGAAAATTAACTCAACCTCAGCCCAAACCAGCAGAGTGAATTGAGAAAATGGCAGTACTGCTGCAAATAGCTGGGGTTTTTCATCTTGATAAACTCTTCCAAAAGTTCTCTGTCATCAGTGCTATCAGGTGTGACATACTTAGGGACATTATCAAGTTAGAAACCATGAACCTTTAACTGGTGCCCTTTTATTTTAAATTTTATGTTTTTGTTTTCCCTACTAACAACATCTTAATTTATGTAATTGAATATCGACAGTAGTGTGCTGCACATGAGTGTTAGTGAGATTTTTAATTTTGTCTAGGGTGTGGCTTTTGTTTTTTCTCAGTGGGCTAGACAGTAAGAAGAAAAAAGACTTGATGGTTTTTTGGTCGCCTTTACTGTCATCTGCTGAAAAACTCATGTTGTACTTTGAGATGAACCGTGAACAGAAATATTCGTTTCGACTTCGTGAATCCAGTTGCACATAATAGCAACCATTGCATTCCCAGCCCTTTGCAAAAGCTAGTACTGGTATCTAATGCTAAAACCTGAGCTAATGAGGTTTTAAGAACAACTGGTAGCTTGGAGATGACAGGTCCTGCACCTGGGTTGG
>NW_010274140.1:0-17375 GCF_000690775.1 Eurypyga helias
TGGGGTGGCAGAGGGGGGACAAAACTTGGCATGCACACATACAAAACTCTCCAAGGACTGCACATGCCTTAGCAAATTCACTCTGCTGTCTGTTAAACATTTCCATCCCAAGACTTGGTTTCAAGACGCATCCTCATAATGAATAGCTGGACGTTGTCTGTGCAGCTGGGAGTACCAACACACCGTATTTCATTTCAACGCCCAGTCACATCCTACTCTGCAAAAGGTTATTTCTTTGCCTCTCTTGCTTTTCCCTGCTTGTGAGCATCTCGTCATGCATGATTCATGTTACATAACCCCAGCTTGTTAAAAACAAGTTATTTAGCTAGGTAGTGGGATAGATTAATGAGGTAAACCCAGAACTTGCTTATTACAGAACCCAGACAAAAGCTGCTCCTCAAATAATGACTATGCAACATTAAACAAACGAATAAGCAATTGCACCAGCACTGTTTACATTCAAAGTTAATTAAATCTTTCAAATTCAGGATGCTCTAGACTACTCAGTGCCTCTTCTCACACAATATGCAAACTCCCTCACGCATGTGTGTTTTATTTTTTAAGAGAGACTTGCCCCCCCCCCCCCGCCCCATCATTAGAGATTAACGGTTCAATATTGAACCAATTAACTTTGCTCGCAAGAACGCTGTATTGCTTTAATGTTGTGGCTGACTCTGATGAGACGAAATCCTCCTCCCTGAGTTAGCTGCAAAACACTCGCGATCCTCAATAACCATCCTTACTTATAGCCCCGTTTTGGTTACGAAGTATAAAAGCAGCAGCCGGAGAGGGTTAAACAGGTTTGCTGTCAATGATCTGCAAGAAGCAAGCCTCCGTATTCCAGCAAGGTGGAGGAATCTGTCCAGGCCCCGTATATTCAGCATTACTTAGCACTATTGGGACCGTATTCCAGGATCCCTGAATGCCCACCTGATGGTGTGTCCTCTATATTATGCA
Source organism: Eurypyga helias (assembly GCF_000690775.1). NCBI lineage: Eukaryota > Metazoa > Chordata > Aves > Eurypygiformes > Eurypygidae > Eurypyga > Eurypyga helias. The sequence goes on from NW_010274140.1 coordinate 958, forward strand.
AGTGATGTAGTCTCCCCAAGGCAAATCATCACCTGACCATCCTGCTCTTTGCAGCTGAGCTGTATCCAGTGACATGCTCCGTGGAGCAAGCCATTGCCACATAACTGTATTCTCTTCTCAGTCCCTTCTCCGGGGGAAAAAAAAAATAAAAATAAAAATTAGAAAGCTCGTATTTCTGGCATCACCACGCCAGCAGAGCAGTAGGGAGGCTATCGGCTGCCCCGGCGAAAAGGCAGCAGCGACGGGGGCCCTCTGCGAGCACCGGCTGGCTGCCGAGCCCAGACCTGAAACTGGGTCTCAGCCCGCTCCACTGCAGGGGAAGGGAGGGGAGGGAAAAAGAAGGCAGCACTTTCTCGGCGCAGGAAGAAGGGGAGGCCATGAGCGTTTCCTGTTGTGCAGCTGAAACAAGCAAAGACGTCACCACATCTACACTCCCTCCGGGTGTCAGCAGATCGAGGGCCAAAGTTCAGTCATTTCCAATGCACGGCAAGGAGGGAGGTTTCGGAGGAGAAACCAGCAGTGGCTTTATTGCTAACAGCGTTCTCTGCACTTGCATAGCAAAACAGCTAAGCAGCCTGTTACCAGGCTCAGCTGCAAAGTACCGTATGTGACTAGAAACAATATTTGCTCGGGAGCCGTGCTGCTCTTATTCTTCTTGTACAGCTTGTCTAAGAGTATCGCTACAAAACAGAAATGTGCTAAGCCCCCACAACAGCCCATACCTCTGCAAGCACCTGCAAATCAAGCCTCACATGTTTTCTGGATCCCATGGAGTAAAACACGTTTTGTGAATGCATTTGGGGCCCAACCCCTGAGTGTACAACGACAGGATTCCCTTGTCAGATACGGCTGACAAGCCAGCAAAGCGAATACAGATGCTTCTTTTCCATTTTGCCCCTGCCTTTCTGAAGCAGCCAAGGGCCCATATCTTAAGGAAAGGAGTGAAGGCACAGGAGTTGGGTAGCAACGTGGGAGACTTCAGCGTATGGTAACTCATTGTCTCTCAGGCTGTCCATCTGCTCCCAAGTAAATCATTAGTATAGTTACCTGGCAAGCATAGGGAGAGCCTGGGTTGGAGTCCTACTCGTCATCACTACCTTCTTAGGTTAAACATTAGAAAGCCTTTTTTAATTGAAGGCATCGTTAAGAATCCAAATGAGACCTCCCAGGAAGTTTGAGAGTCTCCACCACTGGAAGTTTTCAAGAGCAAGCTAAACAACCACCCGTGGGAAATGGTTTGGTTACAGCCGATCCTCCCCTGGGGCAAGGGGATGGACTCCCACACGAGACACATCCTAGACCCGTTCTTGTTAGTCTCTGAACAACAGGACAGAGCACAGCGATAAGGAGTCATTCCGCAATGAGCATGTCCCAACAACAACCTCTGGTGTCCTGGACACTGTGTTTCCTCTGTACACTGAATGAGACAGACCGGGTAGCACCAATCCCCTCCACAGAAACCCATTTTCAAATAGAGGCCCTTAATTCACCAAACCTCAGTGAAAAAGGTCACGAGGACTCTGGAAAATGCTTCTGTGGATTCTCATCTCATACTACCATCGCTAGTTGAAGAGGAGTGTTAGAGGAATGTTTCTGCAATAACCACCCTGCGGCCTCACCAGGAACTGAAGCCAGCCTTGCAGCCCTAGTAATTCCCAGTGTGAGAGCTGAAACCAGGGAGCCGCCAGTCTGCATCTTGGAGTCATAAGAAACCATACCTTTTGTGGGACATAGGCAATGCTTACCAAAACTGCTCATTTTACTAAAAGAAGGTCAAAAATAATATTTTTAATTATTTATAAACTGAACATTTTGGATATACTTTTAAAAACATAACACCACTACAATGATATGAGCTGATTTGGTTGGTTTCTACCCTTTCCTTCAGAGGTAAATTTTTTCAAAGACAGCTTAACTTGAAGATTCGCTGCCCAGTTAGCATGAAAAAAACTACTGCTCCTTGTCCTAATGTTATCTGGAAGACTTAGTCCCAAAGGCTGTCAGCCTGGTGCTAATCATCAGGACTGTTTTCAACATAAAAAGAAACAGACAAATGATCTTTGGTGTCGACAGTGATTTGCAGTACACAATACACAATGTGAGGAAGAAAATCTGATTTTAACTCTGCATCGAATCAAAGAAGCATTAACCTTAGCAAAGACAGGTTGGATTAGTTCAATCAGAGTAAAGCGATCAGAATACGGCCCTTAAAAACGTGGGTGCTGGATCAGAATCTGGCCCATATCATACACAGTGATGGGTCTAAGTAGCGATGTTCTCCTGAGAGACAGAAATGGGATGAAACCTCCAAAGTGCCGTAAGAATGCCTCCACTGTGCACAGCATCCTAAACACAGCAGAGAGCCATTCCATTTTCTGAAACCTGACCGTAAAGTACCACGCTCCCTCAAAATAAGTCTGGTTAACTATTTTTAGCCCCATATCCGAGAATGAAAGCAGTGCACCCACAGTTTGTACTTTTGACCGTGCCGACACAAGCGCCGCACAGCACAACGGCAGCACGCGGCCGGGCCATGCAGCCACTCCAGCACCAGCACACCGCATTGCAACAGGCGTTTTCCAGACACCCATAGCTGCCTGTTGCAACAGTGTCTGTTAAAGAGCAAGGAGCCTAACAGGGAACAGCAGTGTTTTCACACACCCATCCATGTCCTGAGAGTTAACCTTCAGGTAATTACATCTTACTGCTCTGTTAGTTAAGGTTGGCATTTAACCACCTCTACCATGGTTGGAAGTGAGAAAGCATGTTCTCTGCAGTATACTTTGTATCCCAATATGACGTTAATATTTTAAAAAGAGATGTATCTGTTGTGCCATTTGCAGTTTGGGTTTCTTTTGTTTTGGTTTTTTTTTTTTTCATTTAAAGTTGAAAACTTTTTTTGCAAAGAGATAGATGCAGACCATGAACTGGCCTCACTGTCAGTGCCCTTGGAACGATGATGAAAACACGTGCTTTTCCACTCCAAAGCAGAAGCTGGTCGTACTAAGTACAAATACGTATGGGAAAACAACTCTTAAAGCTGGCTACCTACAAAATTTTTCATACCTTCCAAGATTCCCACTAACTCAGTTACACTTTTACCCTCTACAGTCCATCTGTGCAATACCTAGAAGAAAGCTACTGTACTGTATCACTGGGGAATTTAAACTACATAAAAGGTTTTTGTAATTCTTTCACTTCCATTTGGAGGAATGTTTGAGAAGTGCAAGTGGAAAAGCCATTATCTTGAGAGTTTTTGTTGAACCTCCTCATCACTATGGGAATTCTCTCAAGCAATCTTATTAACAGCTAATTAAAATATCCTGTGCCACTTTACTGAGGAAAACAAGGCAAATAAAGATGACAAGGTCCAAGCTGCCAAACACCCGATATGAGCTAATTATTTATCTTCAAAATGTATGTGGCAGAAAACAGAAGTGGGGGGCTTTTTTTTCACTGTGAATCTGGTACCCACCCTAAATATGGCAGTACATGGGATGCAGCAGGAGAGACTGCCCGCTGCTGAAGGCCACAACCCGAACAGCGGCAATCGGAAATTCCTGAAGTATCCCCCACCAGCTGTCTTCCCATCTACCGCACACAGCTGCCCTGGGCCGTGCTCTCCTGCCCCAGGAGGACTCCGCCATCAGCACTGGCCTCTCTCCCCACGTAACTCAGGGGGCATCCAGATGTGAGGATGCACAGCCTCCTGTTCAGAAGCTACTGGAAAAACGCTATGTTGCAAAGAGAAAACCACTACTGCGCCTATGTGGCAAGGGTTGCCTTTAGGATGGAAACAAATCTTAAACTTCAAATGGGATGATCCCATACGTTTCAAGTGTGCACGAGTGTCCGCAGACATACAGCGCTGCGTGTATGCATGTGTTGTGTGCGTGTATACATGTGGACATACATACGCTCATGTATACACGAGTGTATGTATCTAGAATCATGTATGAGTGTATATATACTATTATATATAAAAATACATTAAAGTTAATATCTGAAATTGATTTGGCTAAGTGGAACCAAAACCCTGTGATTGTAACTGTCTTTTATAAGTAACAACTTAAGGAGATTCTCTGGACAAAACACATCAAGTACTGGAAACTACTTGGGGGGAAAAGGCAAGCCTGTGTTTTGGGGCTTGCTCAAGTATTTATGTTGTATTTCAAATGTCTGATCAAGACAAAGCAGATCTGAAACCCATGTTTAAGAACCTGCAGTTTTCAACAATAGGTAACCTAATTTTAAGAAACCAAAAGCAATTGCTAAAATATTTATTGAAATTGCTTTCATGGAAACAATGAGAAAACACTATAAAAATGTTAAAAATATTAAATCAGCTTGACTGCTTCTGTATCTCATGAATTCAACAAGATCCTAGGCAACAATAATATTTAGAATAAATATTTTTCTTATGGGAATAGCATTTTCCCCTCAAATTGACCAGATGATATCAATTAGAAAAACAAAGATTAGACACAGAAAACACATCTACTGACTTACAAACGAAACTGTACTCCAGCAAGCACAAAGCTTGTTTAAAGGCGACATTTACTTTTCCTTTCAAAGATTTTCTTTCATAGGCTTTTTTGCCCTTAAAGTATTTTGAACTCGTTTCAATTCAAAGGACAAAAGCGTGTTCACCAACACTTGGGAAAGCACACACTACTCTGTGTAAAACACTGCACACATACAGAAGCATAAAGATTAGTATGTCAAAGGTAAATCCAGTATCAGCTCAAGATTCTGCACTTATGCTATATGACCACTTAAAAAAAAAAGGGAGGGGTGAGGGGGGAGACAAACAGGGAAAAATATAAATAAATAACAGTGATACAAAAATACAGAAACTTTCTACGTAATATACCATCTGTTCCACCAGAAAACCCTGCTGCAGCAAGCCACAGGGGCTGCAGCTATGAAAAGCCCTTGTCCAAGCGCTGCAACGAGCGGCTTCAGAAGGTGTGGAAAACCGTACCAACCACCACAGCACAGCGGCAGCCCACGAGGTGCTGGCGGCACCTCGCCATCCCCCCGTCCTGTAGGCCAGGGGTCCTAGGCTGCCACGACCTCCCCAGAGAGCCCCCCACGTCTTCTGCGCCCAGGGTCGGAGGTTTACAGCGCACCAGTAAAGCCGGGCAGCGCTGAGGAGCATGCGGTCGTTGGTTGAGATTGTGGTGTTTTGCCATGGCTTTTTACGGGAAAGTTTTGTCTCCAGAGTTACAGACACAGTAAACTGCATTTCCCCAACTCCTCCACAGACCACGCCTCCAGCGATGCTGCTCCCTGCTCTTGTACTACACATCCAGTATCTGCATACAGGAATAGTTTCCAGAACACGGGAATGGGCACCCTAGCACGCCGGCTACCCCAGAGGCGCATTAAAAACGGGAGCTGCTGCTGCATGCCAGATGCTTGCTCACTGTTGTGTGCCTTACAGCAAACCAAGCGCGGGTCTTCCAGCCACATGGGCAAAGAGGCAGGCAGGAGAGATCCAGATCAAAGAATTGCTAAGGGGTGCTCTGTTATGCTTAGGAAGGCAAATTAAGGTGTGCATCCCTCTCCTTCCAGCTGGCAAACCCTCAGGTACTTGGGATTATGTAGTGAGAATTTACTTCTGTCACTTCTATGATTATCCATTAGGTGTATGTTAAAAAGACAGCCTACCTTTCCAGTCTTTGGTTGCAATATCCCACCAAACACAGGCTTTAGGGCAAGGTCTGAGCTCTTTAAACCATGCCTGTAAAGGCTTTGCTTTTGCTCTCTATCACCATCCCCGAGTGAACAATGGAATTGCAGAACCTGGGGCAATTAGGAGACCGTACCTGGACTGGAGGGAATTCAAGAGCCAACACATTATCATAGGTCTCATTAATAAAATAAACTGTGCAATTACAGTGGGCTGTACACATACCTCAGGGTATGCAGTAAGGCACAAATTTAGAAATGGAATGTTTCCAACAACCAACAACTTAAACAGGCAAGGATCCTTATCAAACAATTAGGTTACCCAAAAACTACTCCAATAACTGGCCCTTTTTGCCCACGGTTATGCACTCTAAAATCATGTCATAAGCTTTGCTTGATCTGGGCTTTTTCCTTTTCTTTATTTTTCTTTTTCCTTTTTTTTTTTTTAAATACAAAAACAAGCTCATCTCCCCTGTAATCAACCCACCAGATCAAGAGTCTTTCAAAATTACAGCTAACCAGGGGAAAGTGCAAAGAGAAACGCAGTTGTCAGTGATAAGCCAATGCAGCTTGGTGCTATCGGGCTTCAGATGGAGCACCAGATACATACCACATGTAGATTCCAATGAACTGAAACACTGTACCTTGCAAACCTATTGTAAATAGTGGCTTTGTGTGTCTTTTTTTATGCTGAACTGTACCAGAAGCAGGAAATGATGCCACTGGGAACAAGAAGGTAACAGAGCTTATTAAAAAAAAAAAAAGGCATCGCGCACGAACTGAAATGAAATGCAAGTCTCTCACACCTTAACAAGCAGTTCCAAACCCAGATAATGGGATTTCACTGGGCAAACAAGCCTACAGGACAGGTAAGGTACAGTCCAGGCTCCAAGATCACAAACCCTGCTGGAACTACGATGCCCTCAGGCACCCAGCAAGTTCCTTTCTCAGATGGGTGATAAATACTAAAAATAAAAAACCCTAAACCTAAGTGGCTCTAAGCCACTGTCAGTTCCAACACTTGTACCTAAGACTTCAACACATTTTATATTCAGATCACAGTAAAGCACCTTGGGGTAGATAATGTATCTTTACTCTTTCTTTCCAAATTACCTTACACCATCTGGCAACGTAACGATCATTTCTGTTGAGAATGCCTTTTGGTTTAGATCTTCCCTGCCTGAAGTATCCAGAAGCTGTTTCCACGTAGACAGTTTTTCCAATATTCTCACCTAGTGTTACTATATCCAATGAAGAACAAACCTCGCATGCTGGAGGTTTCCATTTATAGGCTGAGACAGTCACGAGGAATGCTATTTCAGCAGTACAAGTCCCATCTACAGCGGATGGCAAAATCCTGGCCTCATGAAAAAAAAACCCACAAACCCAAACAGCTACAATTTCCCATTCTGCACTTTTATTGAAGTCAGATCCAAAATGAGTTTTCATTGTGTTCACAAGCGACGAGGCAGTGCACACGGTAGCACAAGCCGTACAGAGCACGGTTTGGTGTCATCTTCTCAGCTGTGGGGCAGTGACTAGAAAACTGCAAGACGAGGGCACAATGGTTTTGCACTTGACACCAGAGAAAGCGAAGGTCAAGCAACAAGATCACAAGTGTTGGCATTCTGAAAGCGTGTTTTACGGTATCTTTCATTTACATATCCTGTTTACACAGGTAGCCTGTTCATGGGCTGACTTTCTGGTCACATTTCTACCGCCATGAGAGCCAGCACCACTAATTCTGACGAGGGACTGAGGTGTGTGTCCTGCTGGAGGAACGAGGGTTCACGAGCACCGTGCACGAGCTGGCTGTCACGCACCACCGCCAACAGGGCCTCGGAAACCATCCCTTCACCTTCTGCCTCCACCGAGAGTGACACGATTATGTCCTTCAGAAACAAGGCAATGTAGAAGGGATGCAGAGCACTTCAACTGAGAAGGCAAACACCTTCAGGGTCCAACAAGACATGGCCTTGGCCAAATCAGTCAGAGGCAGCAGCATAACGGGCCCATGCTCAGGTCCCGACTCCGCTGGCATCACCATATCGGCAATACGCCGGCAACGGTGAGTATCGCTTCAGAAAATCACCTGGGCAGGTTCTGACACCCAGTGTACCCAAGAGAAACCACAGCTGTTCAGCAGAGAGAACTAACGTGACTTTACCTGTTCAACAAATCGTGGCTGTGTGTATACATCTATACACACTTGTGAAATAAACACCAATGCTCACGCAAAACATAACGCAGGTACATTTATTTATTTAAAATATTTTCTTTGACATTTAAGTAACAGCAGAAGTTGAACCTACATTGAATCTAGGACAAATCTTCCTCTCAGTGACAAACAGGCCAGACACGCAAGCACGAGCTCTCATGAAGTAATTCCAGGTATACTGTACTGTGAAGGAGGCAGAACACGACTGAGGCAAAAGCTATGAACACATAAGTGTACTTAAGCATCTATGTGTATACTTATACATGCATGCCAAAATATTTCTTTACATAATACAGCAAACCTCCTCAATTTTCTGGTGTAATCTGTTTATTTTTAATGGGAAAACAACAAAGCAGGAGACAAAAAAAATGCATTTCTGGCTGAGATAAAAACACAGGTGTAATCCCATCGTCTGGATGTGACACTGTCTGGATTATGTAATGAAATGGGGAAGCAAAGCTCTCTTTTCTAGCATGCAAGTCTGTAAATAGCCACAAAATTTACTCACTACACTCTTGGCTTGCCAGACAACCCACTTGACTGGAAAAAAAAGAGTTGGTCAAAATTGGTTTCATTTATTTCCCTGCTTGCTAGTTAATTGGGTCAAACTGTTGACCAGGATCAAATGATACTGCAACTAAATTAAATCAAAACACTGCATAAGCAAATGTGACGAGAAATACCTGCAAGCACTGAGCAAGATAAGAAGGTATTGTATTCTATAAGTTATCTGTGGAGATGTCAAACAACCGAAGTTAGAGGACTCAGTACCACTGAACCCAAGATGGTGCCTTCTATCGGATCTTACTTACTCACAGACATGCTTGTCCAACTTGCAACTGGGCAGGGATTTTTAAGGCTGTAGTACTAAAATTCTCCAGGTTGAGGACTTAATGTCAGAGGTAGAATTGATCTAATAAAAAAAACAAACCCTTCTTGTAGACAATTATAATCCACTGTCAGTCACATTCCAACCTTCCCTCCCCATCTTATTGATCTTCCCCTCTAGGCCTCATTGTCAACCAGCATACAACCAAAAATATGTATTGGCATCCTCATTTTCTTCTTTAATTACTAAGGCTGTGAGAGAGAGAGAAAGAAAATTAAAAGGTTTCTCTCACAGTCACTCCATTTGTAGAAAGTATGCTGCACTGAAGCTTTGGAGAGGTGTGTGTAAAGGAACTCCACCGTCCCATGTGTCTCTTTCCTGCCATGCAGAGGGTGATCTGGGGAGCAAGGGAAGGAACGTCAGGGTATATCCACTGAAAGCTACTTCGCTGTTACTACAGAAGAACAAGCAAAGACCCCAAACACAACACTACAAAACATCACTTATAGGGCACAGACCCAAACTAAAGCAGAGGTTCTTCTCCTCGTACACTAACCTCCTACAAGTGAACGTGTCCGGGCCAACCTGCTGTCATGGAAGCTCCAGGTTGGTCTCAACTGGATGCCGAAATCTGTACAACCCGGAAGCAAAACAAGCTTTTCCAGGGTGCTGTATGCACCTTTCCCTTGCTCCAAAAGAGCTGATATGCTTCCATTTCCTTGCCTATTACTTTCTCACCACCTCTGCCAAGCCTGTTCAGGAGACCAACCTACAGAGGGATGAAGTTTTGTCCACAAAGATCACTCGGTAATTTCATGGAATCCCTGAACAGCTATACAGTAACGGTTTTCAACTATCAGCGAGCTGAGCTAAAAACAAAGCAGAGAAAAATGAAGGTATTTATGTCATCCTTTTGTCTCCCAACATTTCACAGACCAAAGTCCTGTCAATGACACATCAGACCAAAGAAAGTTGCTGTGGGAACCTTCGTACTACTGCATATCAGCTCCAACTTAAAACCTCACTCCTTTACAAAACCACAGCTGACTCAAAACTGCCCTACTAATTATTCCAAATTATGTATGAGTTTTACTAATCCATGGCTGATTCTGAAGATTTTCTCCAATAATTAACATTACCCACTATGATAAATTAAGTCAAAGATGAGTACAATTTGTGTGTTTTTTAAATTAGTAATTAAGTAAATCGAAGATAAAAAAAAAGATATGACATGTATCAAACACGACAGACAACTTACTAGCCCAACTTTACTGCCCTCTCCATCCCAACATTTTGCTGCCATACCAACCGAATGCAGGGGCAAGCAAGGCTGTATTTGGCATCGCTCTACCTCTAAAACAAACACCTTCCTGTGAGCTCATATTTCACTAACATCCTCCTGACAGCACCAACATCATTTCACTAACATCGTTTCCTACACAAGCACATGATACAAATGACTCCTACCCTTGCACTTATCACAGATTTCTTCAGCTGTATTAGTAACATCTTGCTAAGCCTGTACTGAAATTCAGCTGTACCTCACAAAATTAAATACGTGTAGCTTATCCATTATTTAAGCCTTAAGAAAAAGAAAGATTCTAGCCAAGCAGCACTGTGAAAACACCCACTAACTTTCAGAGGAATTTTTCTAGCATTGTAGGACCAAGCACAGAATAATGAAACAGGCTGCAAGTTCTGTTTGACACAATTTCACTAAGAATGTTGGAAGAAATTCTATTCACATAGCTTTGCAGAGATTTTACAGCAAAATCTCTTTACTCTGAGAGCCTAGTATCACGACCTCTCCTGGTGATCAGAATAGACTATCATATCACACACCATCAAGACATCCAACTTTATGTCTCCAAGTTCATAGTTAAACGCCACCTTTACAGAAGCATAGAAATTTTTATTGACTTAGGATGTGGAATTTGGCTGCAGGAGTCTGTGAAGGTCCAGCCAAAGATTAAATACCTTTTTCACTACAGAACTATTTTATCTCAGACAAACCGTGGGGAAAAAACCCTTTTAGAAGCAGCTTCAGAAACAGTATTCATAAACATAAGTGATTTTAAAGGGGAAAAAGTCAAAATGAGTCTGTCTCTATTGTTACAGAAGACCATGAATGATACTCGGTTCTCTCTTCTGCAACATCAAAAGAAGAGTTTTAGCAATCCAACTCTCAAGATGAGTCAGTGTTCACAGGTGTCACTCAGTTAAACCCTGCCAGCATGCAGAGAGGTCAGCTAACCAGGGGCCTGCATTACTCTAGAGCATCTCTCTTTCATTGCTAGTGCTTGTACAGAAAGAAAGAAAGTCACTTTCAAACCCCACATAAACTGATATCAGTTAGAGCAAATAAAGGTATGTTTTCCAGCTAACTGAACTACTTTTGCCATCTTTGAAAGGTAAGGAACATGAAGCTCCATGTAAGACCTTTGTGAGCAGTCTACACTTGACATGAACTACACTGAGCTATGAAGACTGCTAACAGATGCCAGCAACTTAGTCTCTGCTGAATACTGACTTCGGGCTAAATGAAACACGTTTTTGCTCTAACTAAACAGCGTCACATGTTCTTGTCAAGAAAGAGAAACCCCAGTTATTACTTCATGCTACTTCTTCTTGACACACTCCATGTGTTTAGTTTTAATGCAAACCACAAATACAAAATACATAAATACATAGATAGGGCCATTTATCTTATTTAAACAAACAAACAAACAGGCAAGAAAACCCTACTGTCTAATAAGACTAATTCTGATAATCCTGATCCTGTCCTGTTAGACTTTTTTTAAACATAAAGCTCCTTTTGGCGTAAGTACAGATATTACTCTGCGGAAAACTGCCCACTGAATAATTTCATTTCAACAAAATTAACCATTTTGCTTTACGAGGTTCTCTGAGACTGTATCATGTCCTACAATGCGTAATTAGACATTTCTTTCAGCTTTTTAATCTGCTTATTAGAAAACATCCAGTATTGCTCCATATTCACAAATCACTTGGTAAGGAGCACACCCAAGCTCTGACAGTCCACCACCAAGTCCAGCAGAGGAAAGTTCCAGGCCCACCTCTACGGTCTGGGGAGGCAGGGAGGATTTACTTAGTTTCACTATAAATTACAGAAAACAATCAGGGGGGTTTCTGCTTTGTTTTTTCATGGTCTTGTCTTATGAAGAGGGTCAAACCCGACTTTACTGCATTACCTTTAAAACCGATGCTGCAGTTTCAATTCTCTTCAGCTCCTCTAGTTTTCACTTTTCTATTAAACTGAACTATACATGCAAATTATTTAACTGCTTTCCTTTGTATGGAATTTCTGATAAACCACTACCTAAAAAAGAAACTTTCTGAAGCAATCAAACCTTGAGTACCTCCTGTATGACACAAGAGCAATTAAAGCATGTCTGTCAAAAAACACTGTACATCCTTTTTTGCCCTCTTTGACAGCTTACATAAATCAGAGATTTTAGCCAGAGCTGCAGCAATTTATTTCAACCTACTTAAGTTGCAATGAAGTGAACCTACATTTTTAAGAACATTGATATTCTCTACTTTTTTGTGTGTGCAGGTTGAAATTTCTTGTATACTGAGTCGCATTTTTAAGACTCTGTAAGCATACTGGGACAGAACTGTCAATCATAAGAAAAAAACCACAATAGAATAATTTTCTGTTAAACGCAAATCGAGGTGCCAAAAAAATAAACTCACGTGTGCATGAGGTGGCCATAAACCCATTACCAACTACTTTATTACATTACTTATGGTTTTCTGAGTCATTTTTATAAAGAACTTTTCTGCTGAGACTGAGTCTGCACTGACAAGAGGTAGAATGTGCATAAACAAACTCAGAAAAATTGATATAACCACTATACAAACTAGTTGTATCAGCATAACTATGTACTTGGGGGATTTATATCAGATCATTACATCCACACTGGTATACTGTATTACTTTAAGAATATTACCATCTACGTGGTACATTTTTTGGTAAGTACACCCTGAGACCCCCATCCAGAGAAAGTGGAGGGAAAAAACCAACAGACAAGTAAGTTTTTGCTTACTTATGTATAATTCTATGAAAAAGTAAAAGGCAATATTCAGTTTCAAGAAGCAGTAAGAGAGGCATGCCCAAGGCAGAACACGGAAATGCAGAAACACAGGCAATGTTGTGACCATAAACAGTTGTGGTCCACACTCGGCTGCGAGTACTCTGGCAGACAACGAACAGAGGGTTTTGCAGATGTACAAAATGTGCCTGAAAGACAAATGAAAATAAGCACCCAGAATCCATAAAACTTCCTCAGAGCAAGAAGAAACTCTCATGCTTAGACCGTATTCATGATGAGGAGAAACTCATCACAAGACAATAAAAAAGGCAAGAGACTTTTAATTTGACAGGCAAAGTATGCAACTCGTACGTCTTCTGATTATTTCACACTGGGGATTTGGAAACACCGCATCAGATTGTTTCCCCTACCCGTACCCATTCCCTCTCACCCCTTTTCCATGCTCATAGTTTTGGGAGAGAGATTTCTGGGGACAAATCTTACAGGGGGGCAAGCTACTACAAATGAGTGCTTAGGGTGAAGTCAACTGTTTAATCTATGAACAAAAGTTCAGAAAGCTAAAATAAGAGGTATGTGGTGCCTCCCACTTGCTATTTCACAGTATAAAAACCCAAAAATCAGATGTTCCCTGAGATTAACGTATTCTTTAAATTCACCGATGCCTTCTTAAGGTCCGAGTAGGGGCTCACTAGTTGGTTACCATGCAAGAACTTCCAATACTTCTATTTACAAAGGATTTTTGCTCTCAGGCTGTCAGACCAACACTTTTACAGGTCCTAATTTCACTTGAGAAAGAAAAATATGGCCTCAATGAATTGCTTTTTAATATTGCCTGCTGAAATAGAACAGTTGTTGCAAAGCCTTATAAAAAACATTTAAGCCCCAAAAAGAGAAACAAAACTGCAGAAAGCTGCTATTTCCTATTAAAATGGCATAGCAGCTTGAAACTTTCATTCTTCTGTGACAATTCTGTGCTACTTCAATCAAATGTTGCATTGAAAGTTACTGATTGAAACATGGGAAAAATACTATTCTCCATTTTCCATCTAGCTTACGCTTCCCCTTGCTGTTTCTTCACTTCTTCAGGAACTGCTAGATAGTTCCTTCTACTGAAGGAAGAAAAACCAACACCAAACCACACACCAAACAGTTAAATTACAGGAGGGGGGAAAAAAAACCAACAACAAAAAAAATTAAAAATAATTAAGATATTGTAGCATACTAGTTTAGAGATGCTGTTTAAGAAATCTTCTACTGAAGGAAGAAAAACCAACACCAAACAGTTAAATTACAGGAGGGGGAAAAAAAAACCAACAACAAAAAAAATTAAAAATAATTAAGATATTGTAGCATACTAGTTTAGAGATGCTGTTTAAGAAATCTGTTAAGAAAGAATAACCTGCCTCTTTAAATAAAAGAATTTTTAAAGCAGTTTCCTCATCACTTATCAGACCTTTTTCAAATAACAAAGGTATGCAGCCTCTGCACTCAACACTTCTCTGCAGCTCCCAAGAGTATTAGCAATTAACTCTCTCTCACTTAATAGTTTAACCCATCAGATGTAATAATCATTATGTATTCCTCCTCCTGCTAAAAGGACCAATAATTTTAAACCACGCACCGTCAGGTTCACCTCTTCTCAATGACTGAGGTAAGATGGATAAAACATTTTCCTCAAGGTTATTGATATGAAGAACCAGTTTGTGGTAGGCCTGATTTATGGCAGGACCTAAGAAACTCAGTTCTCAGCTCTGGCAATTCAGCTGGAATTCTTACACAGAATCAAGTGAGAACTACAAGGAAGTACGACTTGCTGAGCTCTACTTAGACAGCTGGAGGGACAGCTATCAATACAAGGCAGCACAGCTTATTACAAAGCCCCACCGCACTCAGATTTGAAAAACAGCTTGCCATATTTCATAACAGAAGTCACATTAACAGCAACTTGTATACTCTACAGTAATATGCTCAAATAACTAGCATTTTTCTCTTTAATGGGCAAGTATTGCAGTATTGCCCTAAGCAAGCCACTTCTGCCAGGCGCACGGCTCCTGCATTCCCATCACCTTACTCGATACGGTTAAATTTCAGAAGCAGTGAACTACCCCTGCTGACGGCTTGAAAAAAATGATGAGGAGAGGGGCAAGCAAAATGGTACTCATTACTTTCATTCTTGTTTACATCCAATTCACCTTAGATAAATAAACAACTAAACAAGTAAGTTTGGCAAAATGCTCAACAATAAATGTCCCGCTTTGAAAACTTCCAGCCTAGTTACCAACACGCGGACCCGTGCTGTAAGTTGACTCTTCTGAAGAGTCCAGCCAATCTTATTAGAAGGAGTTAAAAGTCAAAAAAGAATGGCCTTGTAGGGTGCCACCACATAAACTAAACATGATATACTGCCAAACACTCAAGCAGACACATGTACCATTATTCAGCAAGGACCACATGAATGCATATGGCTCTCTGTTTTGTCTTCATAGTAACAAGAAGGTTTGTAAACAGATCTCACATATGAGGCAATCTAGTCACTTGAGAATCTAAAAATCTGCCTTTGTAAAGAAGCGTTCTGCACTGTTGCCACACAATTGGACTCAGACACACAATTAAAAGTCCCCTACGTTTGTGCTTTGGGACAAGTGCTGCTCGGTTTTATTCTTACCCACAACAGGGATGTTTTAACACGCCACCTCAGCCAGGATGCATATGCCCGGCTACCCCCAACTGCCGCTGGAAAATAATGTCAACACAGTAGCCTATAAAACGTAAAAAATTTGGATTGTTCTATCAACAAAAGTAATGACACCCTGACTTTGTACCATACCACTGCTGCAAACCACAGCAACCTTCCCTGTATTTACGGATCACAGCAGTAGCTTTGTAAAACTCACATGGAAAAAAAACACACTCAGCTTAATCTACAACATAACTTTTTTGAAAAATGAGGCAAAGTAAAAAAAAAAATAAAAAATGAAGAAAGTTCAGATAATTCGTTCCTGAAGTTTCAGAAGCATCTCCTGACTGGAAGGATAAGGAAAGATTTAACATCTAAACTGTAAATAAATATAACCCTCAGGTTACAGTGCATCTATCTAAACATGTCCACACGCTGCAAACCTACCCTCCTATCTTTAAAAACAGATGCACATTTTTAGCACGTCTGCGTATCGTTTTCACTATCAAAATACTGAGGATCCTGCACTGCATCCTCATGACCTGAGGAGCAAATTCCCCTGGCAGTCAGTGGGATTTCACAGCAACAACAAACAGAATTCAAAAACCGGGCCCGCTGAATCCGTACCTTGCTAGACCAGTCGTTCTTTCAATTTAGCAATTACTGTAATTACTCGGCGTCCCCAGAACTCCGCACGACGGCCGGAGCCCCCCTGCGCTAGGAGCGGCGCAGACGCGGGGCGGGAGGTACCGCCTGCCCGCCCGGCCCCGCCGAGGGGAGCCGCACCGACCCTTCGACGGAGGGTTCGAGGGACACCCCGACCTGACTGACTTCCTTCCGAACAAGTCACCGTCTGTGTATTTCAGAAAAGGGGGGAAAAAAAGAGACCCTTGACTAAGCGGGCGTAGATAAACGTTTTCTCTA
>NW_010274140.1:17507-17745 GCF_000690775.1 Eurypyga helias
ACTAAAAGGCAAGAATTATTGTAATAAAAAACCCTTCAGTGTTTGAGTCCAAGTTCCATTTCTGCAATTACCGTACCAAGGGAAAAAAACAAACCCAAACACAGCGTTTGACCACTGCTGCCAACTACTAAGAAAAACCGAGAACCCTTTTTCCGGGAAATTAAGCTCGGGAGACTTTTATCGTCGCCCTGGGGCGAGCCCCGGCCGCCTGCCCGCGGAGACAAGGCGTGTTGGCCGG
>NW_010274141.1:0-3672 GCF_000690775.1 Eurypyga helias
CCCCGCCCCTCCCTCCCCGCCCCCCGAAGGCAGCCACAGCACCCCTTCTCTTCCCTACAGACCCACTTAACAACAACAAAAAAGGCGAGTCTCAAAAAGCTCCAAATACCCCCAAACGTCAGACGTCAGGGATGACAACTCTTTGGGGCATGAGTATCCGCTTTGTTTTATTCAAACGCCAGAGGTGAAGTACAAACTGCAGTTACACAGCATTTTGTTTCCTTAAAAACGGTTCTCGGTTACGTAATTCCAAACAACTTGCAAAACTAAGTTGTTGAACAGTTTTCGTTGGGTTTTCTGGTTTTAGGTTTGGTTTTGGGTTTTTTTTTTCAATCCATTTAAAAAAGGGTTTGAGTTAAAGGATTGGGAATTAAAAGCGCTTTTATTTCATCACCCTACAAAAAGGAAAGTGAGGATGCAGTCACAGATAGTTCACCCCAGATTCCAGCTTTGAGGGGATTGAGCTTCTAGGAATCTCCTCGAGTCCCCCCGCAGCTGTTTCTGAACCATCAGTGGGTCATTTAAGTGGAAAAACCCCAGAAATCCTAAGGGAAGTATCTGTAGCATCCGGCTAGGACTGCAGGTCATGCTGCTTCTAGGTAAGAACACAAGTATTCCATAAAACTGACATGACAAAAATTAACAACAAAAGCAGGGTCAGCGCATCGGTGGGATCCCTTCCTACGACACTCACTAGATGGAAAAAGAAGGATGAAAGTTTTATTGAAATAGCCCGAATTAAAATTTTCGAAAAAGGGGTTGTATCACTGAAGGACAAAACAAGGTTGTAAAAGCAACAATTTTAATTCCTGAAACAAATCAAAAACATACAGGTCCTTTAGTGGGTTTTTTTTACAAAGACTTTCGTAAAGGACTGAATTAGTTGTGGTGAAGAACAGAAAGGGGAGGATTGTTTTGCTGTGAGACCAAAGAAAAAAAAAATAATCAAAGACAAACCCACAAGATGCAATACCGGCATTTGAGCACATAACTTAAAAAGCACTGTCGTGTGAACAATCACTACTGATCACATCAAAAATATTATACATTTACTTCTTTCATCTCTTAACATTATAAGATAGGTTGGGCAAAATACCTGGCACCAAAAAATTGATGCATGATAGTTCCAATATGTTAAACAAAATGTATTATATTAGAACATTAGTATTTAAAAATTTATGTCCGCTTCTCCTCCCAATTCAGATGGCTTACTGCTTCCTAGAAATCCTGTCTACCCCCCTCCAGAAGAAATAGCAAGTTACCAACTTCACCTTCTTCCACCGTACTCAAGGTGAGTAAAAACTTACCCCAAATGAAGAGGTGAAGGATGTTAATTCGATGTTGCCTTCCAATGACTAACAAACTAGAGTCACATTTTAGCAAAATCCCCCCCAGCAGTGTCAAAGCGTGTCCCAGTTTTTCCCAAAAAAATATCCTGTTGCAAGGGCTTCCCTCCCCCCACCAAGGTAACAAGTCACTCCAGCACCCACCGGGTTTCAAACACCAGCAGAAAACTAACACTGACCTGAACGTAGTCACCCCCTGCGAGTCGTACGAGGAGCTAATAGTTGATTCACCGTCTACTAATTATTAATCTTGATTTCCCATTTGTAGAGTAACGTTATTGTAAAAGCTAACTACTGGCAGCACCCGCACTGCCGGTTTAGTTTCTAGAAAGGGCAATGCAGGCGCTGATGTTTGCTATACATTGTAATTGAGGTGTAATATACAATTCGTATGTGAACGTCATGTCATCCAAGTCCACGCGACGTCCATCCGACAGATCAACGCGGTGTTGCAAGAAAATACCCAATCTGATTTATCTAATGAAGTTCCTCATGACGTATCGTATCCGAGAGAGATCCAATGCCGTTAGCATCAGGCTGAAGCCAGAGGCAACGGTAAGAAAACGACCAAGCGCGCTTGACGCGGGCGAGCGTTCTGACGGTATTTAATGGTTTGCAGCATCTGCTTGTCGAGGCCAGCCTTCTTCCTCAACGCCAGAGTCGTAGTCTTCTTCGGAGGAATCTTTAGTGGGAGCCCTACAATTAAAACAAACTGATCAGATACTTTAGAAACGGAGGAAAAGAACGGAGACAATTTCCACAGCTCCTGGCAAACATGCACTGCGAAGTGCCCCAACGACAAACGTTCTGACAAGCATCCGCCTGCTAGCGACCTTCTGATCCGAAAACCGTGCCGTGCAGGTTTACACGCCTACCCGTCTGCAGTCTCATTACTGGAAATCAATAGGCTGCCGAGTTCAGTTCAGTGGTTTGATTTAATCAGTGAATCTCCTATTTCCAGCAAACAGGACTGCTGGTGCTCTACAAAACCCCCTCAAGCAGCCATACTGCTTTCCACGCCAACCCCCCCCGAGACACAAGGTGTGCCGAGCCAGGCCTCAGCACACACACAGATGTGAGGTACAAAGCACATACCTCAGTGGAGAAAGTCACTCCAGAAGTTGCCCGGGGTAGAAACCAAGCCAGAGCTCCTAAATTTCAGGCCTGTGTTTTTAACCTGACCTCTCAACCCCATCCCTTTGCTCACTAAAATTAAGATATATTTTTTTAAAATCCCGATTTGTCCGATGCTTTCAGCGTTCCACCACATCATTACCATCACGCAGTCTTGACAACGTGACATTGATTTGCTGAATTGGTGCTAGAATAACCAAATCGACATGCCTTCACGGCTCTCCGCGGCAGGAAGAGCAATAGGAAAACAACTGCAGCAGCCTGGAGCTGGCATGAAAATAAAACCCCAACCTCCTCAGCAGAAGCAGGAATGATTCTGAACCTTCAAGTACAGGCACAACTAACCTTCGGATTTTTACTGTTAACTTAGGATGTTTAGAATTAACTTCTATTTTTACAGGTACACACACACACAAGGCTTAAAGTAACTTCATATAAGTTTATTTTAAAATTTCTCTGTAAAAACTAAAGCAATACAAACCCAGAGTCTCTAGGACAGAATAGGCACTAATTCAGCTGTGTGCACTCTGCAGAGAGCTGGATCCCTTTTGGCCGTGAGCTCCGTTTTGTGTTCACACGCCCGTTCCTACAGAACATCGCAATACCTGACTAGCTGCATTACTCATCTGTTCTGATACTTCCTGACAGTTTTACCTAATGTATCCCGGTTCTTTTTTGCCTTCTACAACATCTTTGTCAACTTCCACGCATACGATGTCGGAATTGGGCACTTCAAACATGGGCTCCAGCAACAGCTTTTCCTACAAGGAAACAGAGGGGGGAAAAGCACACATTTCAGTATGCCCTCTTCTACATAAGATGGTTAGCAAGGAATCCTCAGAGCTAGAGGGTTTTCCTGGAAGAATTCTCAGTACCCAGAGTTTTAGAAAGAGATCTCTCATATCCTTGTAAGACCCAGAACTAAGGTTTTGACTGAAAATTGTCACAACTAGGTCCATGCACACGCACGTAGGAAGCTTCACTGGCTCAATATGCATCTTAATTTACTCACCATTATAGATCGAAGCCCTCTTGCACCAGTTTTTCTGTCCAGGGCCAGTCTGGCTATAGCCTTCAATGCATCTTCGGTTACATTTAACTCACACTACGTAGACAAAAATGGTTTAGTCAATTATTTAATTTATAACTCAAGTGTTGAGTACAACAGCTATGAATCACAGAATGGTTTGGG
>NW_010274142.1:0-22756 GCF_000690775.1 Eurypyga helias
GGTGGAGGACGAGCAGCACTAGCAGCAGCGTTTGGGGGCATTTTGACTACGATTTCTCCTCAACCCTGCTTTATCAGTTAATGGCGAATAAGGCCTGAAGAGCTGAAAAGTGTCCACCTGTTTTATGGAAGGCAAAGCAGGCTAAATCCAAGCCGTTAGTTAAACACAACGTTTGCAAGGGCACAAAATCCCTTTTGATCCTGTTTGTTCTATGGGACTTGCTCCTCCAGCACCATCAGTCTCCAGAGCCAGTTGTTCGGACACAGTCTCTTCAATCCTGGCCTCCAGACAAAACGATCTAGTGCTACGGGTACATCTGAATCACAAATTTCATGTCCAATTCTAAAATCCCTAAGTTTTGTTCATTGAAAGTATTTTGTTTCCCAGGAGCAACTGTTCAACCGCAGGAGGTTGAGATCCTTTCCCCACCCCGTCGTCACTTCTTGCTCTCTTGGCCACACCGAGCACAGCCTAAATGCCCTCCCCAGCACCCCTGCCCAGAAGGGAGTACCACTTCTCTCCCCAGAGCACGATGCCTGGTGGAAACGTGCGGCAACCACGGATCGAGCTTGTTTTAACCACATTTCAGCATGATCCTTTTCAGCAGTTTGCACTGGACAGATGGGATTACCATCCATGCAGCTGCACATTAGTGCCTCGGAGGCAGACAAATTGAAAGGGCTGCTGTCAAAAGAATTTTCTTACCCATACCAGCTAAATTAAGTCTTCCGCATCAAGAATGAAAAACGGTTTTCAAATACAATCACTGCTCTATATAACATGGGAAAATCCGTCCATTATAACAGCTCTTTCCTGGAAAGAAACGAATATTCACATTTGCTAAATCTGCAATCCTATTATGTCACCCTACTCTCTACATCACTCCTCAGGCAAGAGTTTCCGAAGGCAGGGGCTTCGGCAAGACCGTCTCCTTAGAAAGCTCCCATGTATGAGACTCCTTCCAATTGTTCTCGCCTCTGTACTACTGCAGTTGTGTCAGAGCCACTCTTTATGGAGCCTGTGAACCAGGCAGCTGATTAATCCATGTTATTTTTGA
Source organism: Eurypyga helias (assembly GCF_000690775.1). Taxonomy (NCBI): domain Eukaryota; kingdom Metazoa; phylum Chordata; class Aves; order Eurypygiformes; family Eurypygidae; genus Eurypyga; species Eurypyga helias. The sequence goes on from NW_010274142.1 coordinate 1,058, forward strand.
TTGCTTTTGAGAAGGAAAAATGGATGGGGGAGGGAGGCTCACAGCACAGCCACAGAGTGCAGCGTGGCAAAGCCAGGGACTGAGATTCCAAAATGTAGACTGCTGGCAAAGTTCCCAGACCGTGAAATCATGCCCTTGATCACCTACCCGCCTTCAGCTTCTTCCAGCTCTTGGGTTATGGTTTTCCTTCTTCTTAAAGACAACTTCTGGTAAGAACTATGTACTACCATTCAGCGTTTATAGTTTGAAAGACTCACACGGAGAGTGGAGTAAGACATGTTCTGAACCTGTGGTTTTGAAGGGTAGAGAAAATCCCGTTACTCCTTTCTGGGTAATTCCTACACACAACGTTTGATGGCTGCACCTTTGTCCCACATGGCAGGTAACCAGCTTCGTGTTAACTGGTATCGCATAGGCCTTGAGGTTTTTTAGATTCAAAAAACAACAGATCACAACAAAGTAGAGTTCTTAGTTCCCATGCAACCTCTGCCCTCAAAGAGGAGCAACTCACCTGGTGATGCTTTTTAGGGAACCCAGAGCAGCAGCCAGGAATTATGATTAGACCACAGCCCTCCTGTGCTATGGCAGCAGGAACAGGAAACTGGATGAGAACCTTTTCTTTCAGTTGTGAAAGTCTGAGGAGTAGAAAAGAGGGCAAGACAGAGCCCAGACTTCTCTAGACTAACCCAGAGATACTGCTCTGTAATTCATATGAAATTTGAATTGCATTTGTAACTCAAAGAAAAGCAATAGCTTCAACAAAAAAACCCACAAACCCACATGGGAATCCATTTATTTCATCTCTATTGTCTCAACGCAGAGCAGACCAATACAGATGAAGGGGGAAAACGCGTAAGAGCAGCTGAAAAAATAGAGCTAGAAAATACGATTCTCTCTGCATTTCCAAAAGTGACAAATGTGGTGGAGTGATGCTGCATTTCCTCCCAAGACTCTCCATCCTCAGCCCCAGGGCTGATGTACTGGAAAGCTAACGAGTCCCCCTCTCCCACAAGCCCCGTGCTACCTCCTACTAGGGTATCTTCCCAGGAACCACAGAGACTGTCCAGGCCTGTGCTAGCAGCGAAAAAAAAAAAACAACTCAGAATTTCCTTTCTACAGTGTCATCCACTTTGCATTCCTGAACGCTGAGCCCAGAATCCTGACTGTGGTTTTCAGTCTTGGCAAGGCTCAGCGCTGATGCAACAACGCCAACTCACGGGCTCTCACCTGGCAATGCCTCAACTGAAATGCCAGCCTCATTTTGAGAAAGACATCTTGGGAAACAACAGGCACTTCTTTCTCTGCAAACTTGCTTCCTCCAGAGCCCTAGTACAGGGGCCGCTTAGCTGCAGTCCCTGGGTGGGGAGGGGGATCCCCCAAAGCTAGCATACTCCCCCAGTCCCTGCAGGCTAACCAGATTAATCCTCCTTCCAGGAAAGCCGGAAGTGGATGGTACCTTCAGACTCCATGACAACTGAATGATAGGGGAAGTAGTTGGCAAAGAGGAATAAAAAAAATATTGCACTAAGCCTCCCTCGTTACAGTGAAACTAATTACTGATGTAAGCCTGGGGTATGGAAAGCTGAAAAAATTTTAGGCAACGGTTCCTGGGCAGAGAGCACTGCAAGCACGAGCTCTCCAGCGCTCTCTGAAAAGTAGGACAGGAGCTGTCATAAAAAAAGAACTGTGTCAACAGTTCAGGAATCTCTTCGTAAATGCCTCTGCTGTGGGCAGCATACCTGCCTCTCGCACTGACCCAAATCGCCCTCTTAAGGGCCGAGCCTTCTCGACAAGGCCCTGTGCGGACTGGAGGGCTGTGCTCATTTACAAAAGCTGTTCCAAGACACAGCTGAGTTGGTGCTGTTCCCATGGCGGCACCTGTTTTGTGTCCAATGACGCCTCTAGTTCAATTAGACCTGTTTTTAAACAGATTTAAGCACAGTGAGGATAACCTCTGCAGAAAAGATGATCTGGTAACGGTGCACGTCTCTGTGGCCACAAAACATCCCCATGGAACGATGGCCTGGTCGGTCCCATGAGCTGGGATGTGGGAAAGCACTAGAAATGTCTTTTTTTTTTTTGTCTCAAATTGCCAAAAATTTTATCCCAAGCGTCACACAACAAACTCCTCCTTTTAAAGCCTACTTACTGTCAGCCTTTCATACCCCTTTCATTCCTTACTTAGCACATGGTTTTTCTAGACACGTTTTTTTAAATCTTTTCACCAGCAGTTTCACCCTTCCCGTTTCATCCTCCCTTCAGTATTGTTTGCTGCTGTGCCCTTTACTTGAAGGGCTGTCAGTATTATTTCTTATCCATTCATCCCCACAGACTAACTCCACTGCGAGGTAAGAAGCCCAGGAATAGGCTACCATCTATATTTTTGGTTATAGCGTGCTCTTAAATAGTCTACACCGAACACAGGAAAAGCTAACCAGGGATTAAGTCTTTCTTCCCAGTGAGTGTGGTGAAGCACTGGAACAGGTTGCCCAGAGAAGCTGTGGATGCCCCATCCCTGGCAGTGTTCAAGGCCAGGCTGGATGAGGCTTTGAGCAACCTGGTCTAGTGGAAGGTGTCCCTGCCCATGGCAGGGGGGTTGGAACTAGATGGTCTTTAAGGTCCTTTCCAACCCAAACCATTCTGGGATTCTATGATTATCGGCTGCAGACCAGGCTGTAGTGTTCAACTGTTGCGCAAACTGCCCAGACCTCTGCCATGACAGCCTAGAGCTGCTGTAGCACACCAGGCAGGGCTAACACGCTACACCTCAAGAGAGCTCTGAAATGTGGTGTGGGGCAGAGAGTGGGTGACTCGGATCTCAAGAGCAGGCTCAGAGCCACGTTCAGCTAATGGTTATGAGGAGTGGGAGCTCAGTTGCAACAGCTACATGGCTTTCCTTCCACATATAGGTGAGCTGGTAGTATGACAAGAGAAGAAACATTTACTGACCATTTTTCAGACAAATAGTTAGGCTGTGCTGGCTATGGGAGTGGTTAGGGATGAGGCGAGTAATCTCCAAGCTGAGCCATTTAACTGTAGTGACTTGTCCTAAAGTGCCTCAAGCTTTTGGCTCGATTTCAACATAAACAAATACAAAACAGAACAAAGCGGTGGACTGCTGAGGCTAATACTACCTTTAGGAACACGTGATGTCAATGAAAAGCTGGAGATCAAGTTGGAAAGGGTCCTTTCCCCTCTACCTCATAGCACCGTTACCTTCTCATGGGCAGGGAGTTCTGGCTAAAGCCGTTATTGTTGCTTTGCCATCCCTGTTCCGCCTCCAGCCCGTAGAGTTGTAGGAAAAGTCCTTCCTCTTCATCAGCTACAAGAATCGCCTCTGTTGTTTTCACACAAGAGCTTAGGAGGTGCAGTTCCATCAGAACGAACTGAATGAAACATTGTCCATTCACTGTGGAGCAGTTCAGTTCATTTCTGTTCACCGTGTCTTCTGCTCCGTAAAGAAGCAACAAAAAACCCCAAAAAAACGGAAGCCCTGATGTGCGGATTTTAGCAGAACAGGGGTAGGAGAGCCAGGGAATGAAGTCCTGCACACCCAGACCTCTTTCTCACCTGCTTCTCATACTAGCAGCCAGACCTGCACGCACACACACAGGAAGTAACATTAGTGTTCCTTATTGCTTTGTAACAGCTCAGAGTCACTGCGGTGGCTCTGGGGAGCATCATGAGGTCCACGCAGAGGTCACTCAGTTGTGAGCGAGAGTAGCACCATGACCGTAATGCCTGTACACAGGAGCAGAATTTGCTGCAGGGAGTTCCTGGGAAAGAAACAGCAAAATTAGGAGGAGCCACAGACCAATCACAATAGGCAGCAGTGTAGAGGCTCACAAACAGTTTGTTCTTCGCCCTTCCAAACCTACCACAAGGAGAACACAGCACCTGTATGAAGTCACCAACACAGCTGACAAGACTCTACAAGCAAAGAAGTTGTCTATAATCAGACATGTATTTGTTCAACTCGGCTGCAAGGCCCAACTTGGGGTGTCGAAAATCAATTTAAGCCAATTCAGTCATGCAGCTACTCAGGTATATATTCTCATCCTTTCTTTCACAAGAAAACCAGCACTTCTGCAGCATGAACACAGATACATTAGGGACCTCATTCAGCTAACAACTACAGTTAGGAAAATAATAAAATTAAATAAAAAAATATTAATTTTGCCATTCTTTTAGCACCATTTCAGGTTTATGCTGGATTGACGTGACTGCATACCCACCACCTCTGCATACTGTGCCAACAGCTCTGCCCGCACAAGAGTTACTACCTGAAAAGCAAGCTCCCAACTGGTCATTAACATTTCTCCACCAAAAGTTCCTGCCTCCTCAGATACAACCGTGGAGCTGGTTTTTGAGCATTTCCTTAACTGTTCTGTCAAAATGAACTAGGTGAGCAAAGGCCTCTTGTTTAAACTACTGAAGCTACCCATCTCATTACAACTGAAATAGGAGAGAACATTCTGGGGCAGATCTGAGAGGGCCTTTACTGTGATACAACTGGATTTGGCCCTGCTACAGCCTTAATCAGACTGCAAGAAACTCGAATAATACAGATGAGGGGAGACCAAATATACCAGAATATATGGTACGCTGATGTAGAAGAGCGTGGGATACGGTAGATGATGTAGACTGAGGTGGGATACGGTAACAAACTAGGAAATGCTGAATAATAAAGAGAGAAAAACTTATTTTCTCCTCACACAACAACATCAAATCAAAATTAATAAGCAGGAGTCTAAAAGACAAATAATAAGCAGCATCATTTAACACAGGGCACTCACACTATGTGAATGTACTGCCAAAGGGAGATCACAGAAGCCCAAAGTTTTGACCCTAATGGATGGGGTCAAAAAGGGATGAGAGGAGCATGTGAAGGATAGATTCACATGTGGTCATCAGCCACACATGCCTCTATGGGGCCCTGGTTCAGACAGTCCCTAAACCAGTACATGCCAGAAGCTGACAAGACAGACTGGGTAACGGGTCACCTTACTGGACATGTTTCCCAGCAACCTGCTCTAGCTGGCCATGCTACATGATGCGCTGACATAATCTTGGGACTGACCCAGCTGAAGGTTCTCATGTTTGATAGGGTCTCGGTAGTCCCATAAATGCAATAGCTAGTGTAGCAGTCTATTCCAGACTTGCCCATGGGATTTGGAAAGCTGGCATTCATGTGCTCAGAGAACAGGCATGAGGAAGGCTTGTATCTCTGCTCCCTGGCAGCTAGAATTGCAGCAGCAGGACAGGAGGGAGCACTTACCATGGATTCTTTTCCTCCAGGAGATCAGGCACAACATTTACCAAGGCAATATACAGAAATCCTCCAGAAGTGAAAGGGAGGATCCAGGCTACTGTTTCCCCTGTACAAATACAGAAAGCTTTTGTTGTCACTGAGACAAAGCCATGGGAGAGAGCAGAGAAGGGAAAAAAGATACACACATGGGGACGATAAGTCACCCTTCCCACTCCTACAGAGCTCCCAGGGAGCCTTACCTGCTCCTTTTGGCGACTGAGCACATATTGCAAAGCAGGCTCCTAGAATTCCCCCAAGAGCTGTGGAAAGCTGCATCTTGGCTGCGCTCCAGCGGTCAAACCCAGCCCGAAGTAGGATTGCAAAGTCTCCAACCTAAGAAAACCAAGACCCGACAGTTAATGAATATGAACGTTCTCAGTCACAAAGGCCATCCACAACAAGACCCGTGCTTCAAGACTGTTTCTAGTTTTCCACATTGCCAGTCTCCCAGAGGGAGAAGCTTTCAAAGCAACAAAAAAATGTTACCCAGACCAAGCCCTCCTCCTTGCAGATGAGCCACCTTTGTAATCCCACACAATGGTAGGATACAAAGCCTTCTCACCTCATGTGGGATTTCGTGCAGGAGAATGGCCATTGTGGTTAGGAACCCAACCTGTAGCAGAGGAGAGGTGGTGATTAGTAACCAGTGCCTGAGATGAAACTTTCATCAGCATGTCAAGGTCCCTTTCTCCAAGCTAAAGACTAGTTACTCAGTTTAGAACTATTCAACAAAAGGGTAGATGAGCTAACCCTTCCCCTAATACCAGTACAAATGACTGTTTCCAAGCTTGAAGAAAGTCTGCATCAGAGGGTGAGAATAGGATTGGTTTTTACTGTAGGCAGGAACTCCTCACATCTTTGGGTTTTTTGCAGTTTGCATCACACTTGAGAACAATTCAGTACACATCTGGTGACAGAAACCTTACCTTTCTGCTAACCAGGAAGCTGGCTGCTACTGCCAGGCCATGTGTAAAGTTATCAATGGTGTTGGCCAGCAGATTGAGGTATCCACTAATCTGCAAAGAGAAGGAAGAGCCCCTGGTAAAGGAAGAGACATAACAAGATAAAAGAAAGCACATGCCTTAGGCACAGGTTATACAAAGTCATGATCAGATGGAAAAGGTCCAGGACATGGCACTCCTGGTGAAGATCTTTAACTATGTCTGTGCTCAAGTACAAATTAAATGTTATGTTCAGTTTTTGAGTAAACTAAGTTTTAGGGTAGGCAAGTAGTGTCTGAGATTATGATAACCATCTTATGCAAAGGACAAAGAGCTCTAAAAACAGAAAGAGAGAAAGGAAAAAGAAGAAAGCCAAAATGCAAGAATACATCTGATTCTAAAGCAAACCAATTTTAGGTAATGCTAATTTACACAGGTAACCAGCTTCAAATATAACCTGACCTTGTTTTCTAGCCATGTACTTTAATATCCAAGCCTTAAGTATCTCCTCTTCAAAAGCTGGCAAGAACAATGCAACAGAACAAATGCTGCTGAAACTGCTTTTTATAACTAAACAAATCTTCAAACATTGCACTAAAAAAGCTTGTGCCTGTGGGTTTGCTTTCCCTTAACAAAGAATAAAAAGAGAAGATAGTGATGACAGTCACCGAAAAACCACCCACTAGAAGGCTGGATAGCATGTGTGTGCATTTCTTAAAACCATAAGCCATAAAGCAGCTTCCTTCCTCACAAGTCCATCTCCATGTTAGACTTCCCTGTCACGCTAACTACGGTCATCTCCAGACAAATTCTTAGTATGTGACCTGAAGTGATTTATGAGGGTACCACCCCAGCTCTTTTGCTCAGTTTTGCGGGTTTTTTCCCATGAGATCTAACAAAAACTACTGCGTGTGGGTCTTGAGGTACTGCAGTTCAAACCAGGTGTTAGCCAATATACATCAGGCTGTCTCTGGACTGCAAGAACTAAGCTGGCATACATTAACTCCAGATACTGGGCAGCATCCAGCACGTGGAGAGACTGTCTAGAAAGTGTGAGGCATTAACCTATTACTTCACCATAGCATCAAATGCTGAAGTTCAGCTGGAAACCGCAAGTGCTGATGGGTTTCATGAGCCCTTTTTGGTCTTCTGCTCTCTGTTTCTATCAGACTCTGCCTGGGGCATCTTTTCTTCCTGCCATCTGTATGCCACCACTCAGGTGGGGCTTTCTGACTAGTCTCTCTCCAAAGCACCACCTTTCTGCAGGGCACTTCTACCGCACACTCTCAGGACATCTTTATAGGCTCTAAACTTTAAGTGCATTGACAATTGTGCTGGTTTTGGCTAAACCACGACAACAATTAAACATCAAAATAAAGAATTCAGCAAAGTCTAACTACAGATCACGTTGAAGTAATAACCTAAGTAACATCTCCACAACGGATGCAGAAGTTCCCTGCATGTTTTTGTAAGAAGGGGATCACAAAGGGATGCATGCAGGCAGACGCATGAACACAGCAGTTTTACTTCTCACTCCTCATTTTCAGTCAAATGACTGTCTAAAATTTCTCCTTCTTATGTTGGGATTTTATGTGATTGCATTTTCCCCACAGGCTAGTAATAATTATTCACAGAAGTTTTACAGAAAAACGCTTCCCTATACCACTGTATAGGGAAAAAATAGACTTCATGATTAAAACATTATGACTTTTTCTTGTCAGTGGCTTGGGCTAAAGCTGTCACTGAAAGAAGCAAAGCCTTGGAGTGCTCAGAAATAAATTGGGTTGATTTGACAGTTATGAGCCTCTGACATTTACAGCCTGCGAATTCCTAATAGGATGTTCCTGTTGTTCATAAAGAGCACAGCCAGATGAAGTGTTTTATGTTCACGCTTCAGAATTAATGTCACCGTGCAATAAAACACACTTCTACAAATCAGCAAGGACCCCATGTGCCACAGGGAAAAAGAAAGAATAAAAAAGGCAAAAGTACTCTACAATGTTTTTACTTGTTGAGGGAATAAAGACCGCAATGCAGGACAGAACTGATCTATGTTTGGGTGCAAAGGAAGCCTCCCACCTGCAGATTTCAAGTTAGGATGAATTATTACAGCAGCAGCAGCTAAAGACCAGAAGTTCTAACACATATGGACAAAGCACGACTGATTACAGTTTACTTTGACTCCTGAGGGGTGACTGTTTGTTTAAACAGTAACTTTCCCTTTTTTGTTTTCTGAAAAAAAAAGGGGGTTACAGAGTGAACAGTAGAACCAAACAAGTCTGGCTTGCTATAGCTTTCTCTCTTTTCTTTGTAAGCACCTACTTTGCTCACTTCCAGCAACCCCGTTTTCCTGCATGTCCCTTACCCCCTGCACTGCACGGCAGCCGCTTCCCCGCCAGGCAGGGCAGTGAGGCTTCCCCAGCGACCCACCGCCCGGCCAGACCCACCAAGCAGCCTGCAGCATCTTAACTCCCACCAGAGTTTTTCAGCATGACATTAGTTTGCATTCCTCCCCTACTGCCATGCTGATTTTCATGGAAGATGCAGAAATTTGATTACCCTCAAGACTTCTATCCTCTCTTGAACTTGAGTAAAATTAATTATGAGTTCAAAAGTTATTGAAAATGAAGGGCAGAACAGATGGACAGACAGATGGAATGACTGCTTCTGTTGTTGCCTAAGGAAACAGGCTAACAATGCAGGGATATCTTGGTACTTTTGATAATTTCCCCCGCTTCGAAAGCCCATTAAAATATTCAGATTATATGCTCAGAAGATAGAAAGTTAAAACTATACACGTTAACTCATTACTTTCTATTTCATGCATACTGACAACAGTCTATGAGACTGAACAGATGTGCTGGTGTTTTAAAGCTAGAAGGCCTCTCCATGGTTGCCTAGACCTTCTACATAACACAACTGAAAGAATCTCATTCAATTTCTGCACCAAGCCCATTGTTTCTTAAGCTATAGTCTACTTTGTAGAAAGCAGCTTAAATCACAGCCTAAAGCCCAGGAGTGACAAAGAATCTGCTATGCCTCTAGGGTATGCTGCACCACTGGCAAGTCACCATCAGTTACAGAGCTGTCTAATTTCTAGTCTGCTGCTGTTTGGTACAGCTTTAACTATTCAAATTTAGTCATGCCTCTTACATGGGTATCTGTATACCTTGTCACCCCTGATCTGTCACGTCTACAGAGCTAAAGACTGAAGAAAACCACTTCTTACCATGTACTGCAAACTCAAAATAATTACTTCAGCTCTTTCCTGACCCCTTTACAAATTATCAGTAGTATTTTGGATATTGTGAATAACACTACTGGAAAAAGTCAGCTAGCTGTTTCATTACTGCTAATCAGGAAGAGGAACACTTCCCTCTTCTCTTAAACACTATTTCCCACTCACCCACCTGCCTGCCTGTAGCATCATAATGGAAGAATGTGTTCAGCTCATTTCCTACCGTGATTCTCATACCTTTTTCCATGGCACTGACCTCCTAGAAACTGTGCCCATCTTGTAAATATGATCTGCATTCTTTCTTAATCTGTTCCTTAATATTTGCATGGATCAAAACACATTAAAAAAATCAGTTCTTTCCATGAAGTCAGCTAAACTGAGTAACATCACTGACCTCAAGCAGTCACAGTGTGCCGTTTAAGTAATACAGCAGTACCTGCAAATGTGTGGATATGCTGTTTTTACAAATAGCCACTTAGAAAAATCATAAGCCACCAGTGAACAGATTTGAGGGGGGCTGCATTAATCCAGTCCCTGTTGATTATACAGAACAACTGATTTTTAAATACAGCTAATATTAGAAAAGTTGATTTCACGCAGTACTAGTTCTATTAGAATGTGGGAGAAAGTTGTGTTTTATATATACTTGTCAGTGTCATTACCTTTATCAAACAATCTTACAACTGAATAAAGTGTCTGGTTGACAAGAATTTACCTTCTGTAAGATCATATAAATTAGCATTAATTATTATTTTTTACATTAAGCCCAGTCCCTGAGCAATCATGTCCCCCCATCAGTGTTTCATTTCTACCTGAAATCAGTGGTAGGCTAACCATCCCCTAAATCCATAGTTCCTTATATAAACCTTTCTAAAATAATGGCACAGTGTTTCATAACCCAGCAGTATGGGTTTCACCACCATCACCTCTAGAAACACCAACCTGTTTGTGCCATGTTCTGTACAGATTACATGAACGCGGCAGATACCAAAGCCACCCAGTGACCTCAGCATCTCTCACGCTGTGTAGTAAGAGCTAGAAACTTACAGCAAGGGATTTAAAATAGAAAGACTAAAGAACCTCTGACTGCCCACATATCCACGTTCGGGGTAGTTTGCACAGCCACACTTTCTGTTCATAGTTACTCTCCTACGATCTTGCATATTTTTATGGGCTTTCAAACTCAAATTATAGGTTCTCCTTCACCAAGTCGGTCGTTTACTCTCTTGCTTGTGTGTTCACCCAGACAAGGGTTTCCGCAGTGCAAAGATAGCACATACAACTGAAAGCAAAGCCAATCTAGAGGTTAGCCACTGCCCAACGGTACAGTATTCCTTTTCCCTCCTCCACCTCCAATCCTATGAGTTTACTGATCTCCCTTATCCCAGCACTGCAGGCTGCCTGTCTACATGCCAAGCTGATTCAAGAAGTTAGGAGAGAAATAAAACAGGGGGGAGGAAAGAAAACAAATTCTTTGCCCTTTTAGTTCCCTGAATGGGCTCACTGTGGGGTCAGGTGAGGTCCAGTGCAAAGGAAGTGATGGGAAATACAGGTTTGGAGGCAGAGGTGGACAAGAAGCCCTTTTTGGCAGCAGGCAAACTGCTAATCTGAGCAAGTGAAATTCTAAGTTTTACAGTGGATAGTTTCAACAGTCAAAACGCTTCCAAAAGGTGCCTTAAAAGGAAACGTGCAGCTCACAATTGGTACAATGCAGGCACTAGAGAACAGAGAAATCATGGCACAAAAACTGAAGCAAATGAAGATATAATGACTAGTTATAGAGCAATAAAATGTGAAAGTACCGTACTTTGGTCTCAGGATACAGCCAAAACACACATCAGACTTATGCCTTCACAACAGTGACTTTGCCTCTTTTGCATAAGCTGCAGTGCAGATTTTCTCCAAGTCTACTACTTCCTCCCTACTGTGACCTGGACAGACACTTTGACAGAGCAAAATTAAGCATAACTCACTCAGACACAGAGTTTCCTACTAGGCGCAGTTCTTTCCATGGACAACTCATCTTCCTGACTGAATTTTACATGTGCCATGAAAACCTAAGATGTGAAGGTCAGTTTGTGAGTCTCTTACCTTGATTCTGTTGTCTGTTGGACAAGACTGAAGAGAGGAGCCATTACACTGGGTCAAATCTCTTCCTGCTCTTTGGGATTGGCCTGCCACCTTCTGCAGGGGGTAGCCACTTCCATTGGGAATCTTTCCAGCTGGTGCTTTGGAATCACAGCCCTAAATTAGGGGAAAACAAGTTGTCACTGCCTTTTTGTCAGTGATGAATAAGCATGAATCAGGGTCAGAAATCCTATCTTCATTCACCCTTAATCCTTTTGTCCTTACAATGCAATCAGCAGCTTTAGTACCCCATTTAATAATAACTACCAGAAATAAGAGAGATTTCAGAGAGCACTGTGACACAACAAGAACAAAGACTTCCCCAACCACCCCACAAGAAGGAAAGCAGAGAGAGGAGGAATTGGAGTCACATCCCCTTGGCATGAGCCAGGTTCCACTGGAAAGATGAGGGACTGAGCCCGCCACTCCTGCTGGCAGCTGCTGCCCAGAGAAATACAACTCCACCTGGGCAAGGGACAGGGGGAAACAAAAAAAAAAAGTGTCTTTCTCTCCCCAGTGCATCAGAATAATTGAGTTTAAAAAGTTATTTTATAGCTGGGATTGTCAGCTTCCAAACAACAAAACGTTCATCTCAGACTTCAGTCTCCCTGTAAATGAGAAGATTAAGTTCCTTTCAAACTTAAAGGTCTCATGTTGGGTCAAAGTAACAACTCATTGCTCTTATGCAATGCCTGACTTTTCAGAAGTCACAGCACAGCAAGAACTGAACAGCCTAAGGAGTTGCTGCTAGGAGCTGTGCAGAAGTCTGAGGACTAGCTGCTCTCCTCTATCTTGGAATTACCATCTGGTACGTCTGTCTACGTCACCCCTTTGCAGCTGGGTAACTCTCCTCTGGACCATTACTGAGTATTACCTGGCCAACCACAAACCCCTTCCACCACACAAAGTTACTCAAACAAACGCCTGGCCCAGGCCATACTCAAGAAGAATGGGCAGTGAAGAACATCTTCCAGGGAAGGCTGGTCTTTGTTCTGACTGAGGAACCTGAAGGGGATTGAGTCACGATGGCTCAGTGGAACATTCATCAGCAAGCTGCCATCCCTCAAAGCTTACTTGAGCAAAAGCCTCATCTGCAGAGCTGCAGCTCCCATTCCCCATAAACGGGGAGTTCTTTTACACATCATAAACACAACCAGCCCAGAGGTGAGAAACGTCAGTTAAAAACACAAAACCAAAGCCTGGAGACAAAACACCTTCCTTTAGAGCCCAGTGGCAAAGTGGCAAAAAGCTCCCAAGAGGCATTGACCAGCTACTCACAGCTCCAGGATCACTTGCTGAGCCTGTCAGATAGGGCAGATGAGGTGTTTAGTTCAGCACTCCCTCCCCTCTGGCTGCTAACTTACCACACCAGGACACTCCTTCTCTTCTTTCTCTAGGAAGATCTTCTCTAGCACCAGGAAGGTCAGGAAACCGATGATCACCCAGAGACCCAGAAGCTTCTGCTGCTGAAAGCTCTGCCCTTCTCCTGAGGGGCAAGAGAGAAATCTTTGTCACTATCAACCACACAGCATCTCCCACGTGTGAACCCACCCAGCCCCAGACAGTTTAACCAGCAGTTCCAAGACAAAAAAAACCCCAAAAACCTCCCAAGAAATGACAATGGAAACACCTCCTGCAAGGAATAAGGAGCAAACATCTCAAAGAAAATTAGTTTAAATTGCTCATTCTTGATCAAACAGATATCCCCATCTCAGGACATTCAGTGAGAGCTCCCACCCCTTTTGTTTCAATAGTGCAATCCAGAATATTTCCTGACAACAACATGAATTTCCCTGAGCTCCAAAGGCAAGCGAAGATTACATCAACAAAAATCCTATAGCTCTATCTACGGAGCAGCAAGCCCTGACATGAAATCAGTCATTAGTGGAGCTACAGACTCACCTTCCCCTTTCTGCCACACCTGGGCGAGTTATTAAGCCCAAAGCTATAAACTTTCCTTTCAATTTCAGCCAAGCTTATGCGATAACCATCCATTCAGCCTGGCTGCAGAAATAGGACTGCACTGCAGGGGAAGAACAGAATGACACTGTAATGGGGCTTACGTGGGTCAAGGAAACCTTTATGCTTCAGGACAGCCTGGCAGAAGCAAACAAGCTAGAGCAGGAAGACAGGCATTGGGGAACCACTCTAGAAAGTGCAAAACAAGGACAGCAAGTTCTGCTGACAGTGCTAGAGCCATGAGGAAGAAAAGGACCCAAGGCCTAGCAGATTTGAAATTCTGGGTCATAAGTGCAAGGAAGTCTGGGAAGCCCAGGACACCCTTCTCCCTTTCTCACATTTTCAGCAAGGAAATGACTTCTTAGATTTAACCCCTTCCTGGCTGAACCCAGCACAGTTTCTCAACAGGTGGGATGCAAGCAGCACTTGCCTTCTGTGCTATCAGTTTGCTGAAGCAGAGAGATACAATTACTACAGGTTTCAACAACCGTGGCTATCTGAGGGGTGAAGGAGATACACTGATACTACGAGCTCTATCCCAACACAAACAGTGCTTATTTTGCTGGCGGACACAGGTTCCTGTCACTTGGTTTTCCTTTTCCTCCTCCTGTCCACCCTCCCCATCTTAGTCATGGCTCTATGAACAATTTCCCATGACTTTTTCTTGAGAGAACACCACATTTGGGCTCCCATAGATCAAAATACCCAGCAGAGGGGCCCAGTTAGTCCCAAGAAAGACGCCCTAGGCATAACACTGTTATAGGGACAGACTTATAGACAAGATGCATCTGATGGAGCAGAATCCCCACCTGAGGTGGTGCACACGTTCATGTACCAGACCACACACACATTCGTAAGTTCCCATCAGGTTAAAGAAGCATGCCCTTTCCTTACAGAAAGGACAAAGGAAAATCAACAGAGATTTACAGGAGTCCAAGGCAAGATAGGAGAAGTTTCTAGACAAGAAATCCATTCCAAGTTATTAAACATAAAAAACAAACTGTGGCCAACTGAGGAAACCTCCAATCTCAAAACCTTCGGAAAACTTCAGAGTACACAGATGAAGCATTATGTGTTTTTATTGTTCTTATATCCTTCCCTAAGCATTTGCTTTTATACGTTGTTTGAAAGAGAATACCAGCTTAGGCCAGTGTTCGGGCTGACCCAGTCTGTCTGGTCTTGTGTTTTCAAGATTGAACATACTCAGAAAATGTAGCAGTAGGCACAGGACAGACTGCTTCTAGGCACATAAGGCTTCCAAACCTGTTGTTGCACTGCATGTGTAGGCCCAGGCTTCGGGAAGCAGGTGCAGAAACACATTCCCCAGGAGTCCACCAATTGCAAAACTCAACAACTGCTTCAAACGGTGTGATCCGGCTAAAAAAAAAAAAAAAACAACACAACAAAACCCAATCACAAGCCAGCTGAGCACCAAAACATCTAAAGCACAAAGAGACCTAAATTGGAAGCATCTGCAAGCAAGCCTTCAAAGGAGAGAGCACAAAACAAATAGCTGGAGTGCAAGAAAAAGCTCTTGCACCACTTGGCTGGGACAGCAGTGTGTGGGATGGTCCCCGACCAAGCAGGGTGCAAAACAAACAATACTTTTTGTACAAGCTCCATCCAGGGCTTGAGTTTGTTCAAGAACTCTCTATCAAATTGGCGGGTATGGACCAAAGCACCAGAAACAGACTGTCTATTTTAGAGGACAGTATTTCTGTGACAAGGTCCTGTCCATCACTGTGCGGTTCAGGCACAACCCAAGACTTTTGGTTTCAGAAAGGCTAACACAGGTAGCAGGCTTACCTTCTGACCGCAGAGCAGCTCCTGTCTCAAACGGAATCACCAACAAGGGGAAGACCCCACTCAGCCCCACCATCAACGAACCGAGGAGGGAACAGATCCAGGCATCTAGCCGCTCACTGCTGAAAAGGCTTCCCCAGGACTCTGCCTCCTTCTCGCACAGAGGACCAGAACTAGCAGCAACATGACTCCTCTGGAGCTGCTGAGCTTCACAGGCCACGATCAGAAGCAAGGGAAGTGTCCCATCAAGCAGAAGCTTTTGTTTTGTCATCGCTAAGTGGTCTCAGCCAGGCTGGCTGATCTCTGAAAAGAGCAGGGGAGAGCAGTTCTGAGAGGAGACCGAGACTCCACCCACCATCCCACAGCAAAGGCCCTAGGGACACCATCCCCTCCCTCAGCATCTCAGCACAGGTATGTATCCCCATAAGGAACATCTGAAACTCCTGCTGATTTCAACACAGCACTAAAGGACAGCGAGGCTGTGTATGAAACTGCACATGAGATATCTTGTGCAAGAGCCTGGCTTTCAGCATCTCCCCTCAGGTGGGCTGGACAAGGACTGCAAGTACCCCTGTCCTTGCACTTCACTGTCCTGAGGCTTCAGAGAAACGTATTGACCAGAGATGCTGCCCAGATAAGATTCTTTGCCATGGAACGGCACCCATGTAACAAATGAGGATGCAAGACGGGCAACAGAGGTCCGTAAAATCACGAGTAGTGTAAAGATGGTGAACGGGTACATTATTCACCATCTCTTCAGAGAGTAAGTGCTAACAACTATCACATGAAGCCAGCCAGGGTCAGCTTCAGAACAAAACAAACACATGTGACTTTATCAGCAGGTAACTTCTAGCAGTACTTCTCCAAAAAACAATGGAAATTTTTACATGAATTCAACAAAAGACAGGGCAAGTACTAGAAGGACAAATCTATTGATTGTTCACGGTTAGACAGCTCACATTAAACTCAAGAGATCCCTTCATCTGAAAGGAGCTGGAGGCTGGAAGAGTAGCTGGAAAATATCATAGATACTTGTCCTGGTTTTATTCTTTCCTAGAAGGATACTGAGTTAGATGGTGTCTCAGTCTAAATCAGCACCACTGTTACTAAGAACGCTTCAATCACAAGAAAACTGGAGAGAAGCGGGCACATTAGAAGAGGAAAATAGTTACACGCTCATTGGCAAACAGAAAAGGAAAGCAAATGATGCAAAGGCTGAAGTACAAATGCTCCTTCGGTGTCCAGAAGAAAGAGTGAAACGTGAAAAGCAAAATTAATTTGAAAATGGGAGAAATGAGCAGGTTAGAAAAGAACAGCTTAACAGATGTTCGCAAAACAGCAGTAGGCTGAGAGGAAATAACGGCATTCACCTGAAAGCATGCAAGAAACCAGTCAAAGTGATCTCCGAAGCATCAGTGACCATCTTTGAAAATTTACAGGAATATGGGAAGGCCACAGAAGGCTGGAGAAGCATCATGCCTCACCTACCTTTGTAAAAAGAAAAAAAAAAGGTGGGAGAAGACTTAAGAAGTCACAGACCAGTAACTTCAATCCTCTGAAAGATCCTTGATCAAGTTAAATGATCATTTTGTAGTTACCTATAAGATAAGAAAGTGATAAAGATAGCAAAGCATTAAGTAAAAGCCAGACAGAAAGGGGCCTGAAATTACCAAGACAATATTCAGGATGTTGGAACATTCAATGTAAGGGCTCACTGCAGCTAAAAAGAGCAGTGTTGCCCCTTGTCCCCCACCCCATCAGGAAGCATCCCCTCCCCATGCTCACACCCGATTCTGTGAGTGAACAGGGTCAGAAGAAACAAGCAGGAAAAAACATTTTTTAAAAGATTTGTCCCTTTTCCAATTTCAGTCCCTGAACTAAATCACTGCAGGAGGAAGGCCCAGCTGCAGTGAGCAATCAAAAAGAAAATTGAAGGACAGGGTCCCCTGGCTCCTAGGAGAACATCTGAGCTCCAAGCACAGGGACCATGGACACCAAAAGCAGGGAGGATGCAAGAAGGAGCCAGTGGAGACAAGGGCTTGGCTAGCTGTGCAAGAACCACTACAACTTTTTGTGGCAAGATAATGTCTGACCAAGTGTAAACTCTACTGACTCATACAAAACCCATCTGCACTTTTTTTTTGGACAAGAAAAAGAATCCCTCAACATAGCGAGTTCAAACCAGCTATGGATTTTGTACCATCTTAATGCATCTGGCTGCAGGAACCCTAGACCTACCCACAGCACAGGATCACACCAATCGCAGTAAAGACCAGTACAAAACAGTATACTAAAGGGGGAAAGAAAAAAAATCAAATGGACATGACAAAACAGTATCTCCAATGTGCCACAAAAAAAATTGCATATATGCATTACAGTGATTCACAAATTAATTCCAAGCCCGCAGGCTTATGTTGCTACAAAGTAGGTAGATGACATCCTGGGACATACTAGCAGGTCCAGTGGAAGGTGTCCCTGCCCATGGCAGAGGGTTTGGAACTAGATGATCTTTAAGGTCCCTTCCAACCCAAACCATTCCATGATTCTATGACATTGTAGGTGTGACACAGCAGCAGTGATTGCACTGCACCCCACACACCAGACTTCAGCCCACCGCACCCCAGCCTCACGCACTCTTCTTTATAAAACAGATGCAAAAGCGAGAGATGTTCCAGTGGAAACAAAAATTAGAGTGTAGGAAACATGACCTGGAAAACATGACTGAAGGGCCTGGGTGTGTTTAGTCTTAAGAAGATAAGACTGAAGGGAACAGAACACTCTGCATACATTAAGTCACAAGAAAGGGGGAAAGTGCTCAACTTTTCTTCCACGTTGCAGCATCAGCTCAAATGGTAAACAAGATTCAGCCTGGATATGAAAAAACAAATTTACATAGTGCCAAAGTGGTGATATACTGAAACAGGTTATCTATGATGCAGAATCTCCAGCACTGGGTTTTTGTTGCTGTTACGGCTTTGTTTGCTTTGGGTGTTTTCGTTGCTGTTGGTTGGTTTGGGACTTTTTTTTTTGAGAAAAATAATAAACACCTGATGCAGATGCTATTTCACTGCAAAGACTAGACCCCTTCTTGAACTCCTTCCAGACCTACACCTGTAATTTGGGGTAAGCTGGTGAGATCCTTGTTCTACTGGCAGGACCCTATGAAAGATGGCAGGTTTTCAGCTGTAAATCACTATTGGCACAACCACTTCAAAACAACAGGGAAGGGGGAGGTGAGGGGTGGCAAGAAGGAACATTATCATCTCTCACAGCCCTCCGTGCACCAGTTCAACACAGGCACTGAAGTGAACAGGTGCTGGGCTGATGCTCAGAGCACCAGTAACAACTGTGAGGAGAACCAGAT
Source organism: Eurypyga helias (assembly GCF_000690775.1). Lineage (NCBI taxonomy): Eukaryota > Metazoa > Chordata > Aves > Eurypygiformes > Eurypygidae > Eurypyga > Eurypyga helias. The sequence goes on from NW_010274142.1 coordinate 19,801, forward strand.
GGGTCAGAGATGCAGCTCTCTGCCCCGTTCCACCACACACACCCGGGATGCTGCCAGGCCCCCTGGCTCCCTGACTGGGATTCAGGGTCCCCCACCCAGCTACGCAAACAGACACAACACTGGTAAAACTATGCCACAGAATCCCCCAAATTTCTCCTTGGGGAAAAACAAACAAACAAAACCAAAAACCAACCCACAAACCAAAACAAAAACACAGGAAACTTAAAATGTTAGCTGGTCCCTAACCGAACAGTTTCTTCTGTCCCAAGGACTCATAAAGGCTGAAGCCATCAGACACAGAGGCTGCTGCACAGGGAGGTGATGGAACTCTTCCAGCAGATTACACCAGCTACAGCCTTCTCTCTGCTTAACTAGCTACTGCATAATCACCTGTAGAAAAAGACAGGCACCCCTTCCAACCCCAGAGTGGGCCTGACAGGCACCCTCTTCCTTTACAACAGGATTAGACCTAGAAAATGACTAACAGCTTCTTTCTGAGGAACAGAGAGGGTGGAAAAAAAAAAAAGCAGGATTTATACAGCCACCATATGCCTATGAAGAGGCAATAAACACACACAGCAAAACGACTGCTCTCCACAGCTCGGCAATGCTGGAAAATGGCACAAACCAGCCCCTTCTGCAACACTGCCATCACAGCTTTTGAGATTCAGTCTGGAAAAGTAATCACTGCAACTGATCCAACAGGTTCATTTCTTCCGACTCGTTCTCCATGCTCACAGCCCCTATCTGCCCCAAGGGACACCTGAAAGAGTCTCAGAACAGGTCACCAAAGTTCTGGAGAGAAGTAGTAGCACACATAGGACAAAGGAGCTCTGACAACAGGCTGCTTAACTGGCTTCATGTCCTTCTTCCAGCAGAAAAAAGGACCAGGCTCCTCTGAAAAGGGATGGTGGTGGACAATAAATGGGCATGAACAGGTAGAAAACTGATTCCCCTTACTCAATTTCTCAGTCAACTTTCTGTGGCCCACATGTCTGTCTTCTCTTGCTACTCACACAAGGCAGAAACAGTGCATTTCTTTACACCTGTGCTCCCTGGCCATCACTACCTTGTGGCTCAAGAACATCGCGGTATCTCATGCAATAAATTCCTGATGCTTATAAAACATCAACGAGGAACTTGGCGCATCATACAGCACACACCCGCACTGATCTTTGTGCCCAGCTAATTATTTAGAGCATATACCCAGCATTTGCTTCTTCCTAACATATTGTAACCGCTTGCTCTAGAAGTGTTTATCTCTATAGCCCCTTGGCTTCTCTATCTCATTAGTACACGCACCCCATGACACATTCAGTTTACTTAATGTTTGCAAAGTCTCTACATTCAAACTGGCTGCTCCTAAGACAGATATTTAAGAGGAAGAAAAGGAGCAGTCCAGATGTATTCATAGGGGAAAAAAGCTCAAGAGAAAATAATACCCTGCTACTACAGTTACAGAGGGCAGCAGAAGGGTTTACCTACCCCTAATTTTAGACAACAGCATCTGTTTTAGGAAGCCAACTAGCAAAGGTCTTTAGAAATTTCTAGAGAAAGCACCTGCAGGTTCTCAGAGAAGTCTGTGGTCACTATAAGGCAGAGGCATAACCAGGTTTAGAGAGATGTGTTTTTTTCAAGATGAGTATATAACCTTTTTATGAATATATGCATGGGAGAGAAATAGCCAGTGCATCATTCACTTGTCAGTTTTGACAACGGCATCATTTGGAATCACAGCTCCCACCAGCTGTGTCAGATGACAACATGGTCACCATTGCCACTGGCAGCATCTGCCAGAGTGCCACGTGTCCTGTGCAGGTCTCAGAGCTGAGCCTTCAAGAGTCAGGTCTGCTCAGCTCCTTCCACAACAGCCTCAGGACTGGAATAACCATGAGGTCTTCCCAGCTCAGGAAGAACAAGCAAACGAGAATTTGCCATTTACACACCCCTAAGTGGAAGCAGGGGAAAGCTGCACACCAAGCCAGAAGAAGAGCTCCTGCCCTCCTCCTGGGAGGCTCCCAGGGCCTCCTCCACCTCACAGCGCTCACCAAGCACCTTTGTAGCAGGCAGTGCCTGAGAAAGCACAGATAAAACTTTAAATGCCAAGGCAAAAATGTACTGGAAAAGAGAAAATAAAATATTGACACGACGACGAATCCTGCAGCAACCCGCCTCCTCCCCGCTAGACACTCTGCCTTTTCCGACCACACAGCTTCATCTCTGTCTCGGCACAATTGCTCATTGCCACACAATGGCATTTTAGATGTTGTTGAGGAAAAAAAAATGAAAAAGGCTTTTTTACAAGTGTTTTCCCTGGAAGCTGGTTGCCTGGACTTACAGTTGCAAAAGAGTACTGCATGGAATGGAAAAAAGTTATTTTCCAGGGAGGAGGCATAATTTTCAGCCAAAAAAATTCTCCACAAGCTGCCTCCCTCCATTTAGCCCTGTGGAGAGCTTTGAATTCCTCCTGGAAACCCTGACCTCGGGGGAGGTACAAAAGGTCTCCTTGCATCCTCCCCCGCCGAGCATTCCCTTCTCCCGCAATCCCTGCCCATCTTTAGGGAATGCACTGCTCTGGTGGGACCCTTTCCCCCATTCCTCCCGTAAAACCCCACTTGGCACGGAGACTGGCATTTCTGCAAACCACGCACATCACAGCACGCGTGGCTAAAAACTGGAGATGCACGGGAGGTATCGCAGATCAGAGCAGATCACAGGCCCCGGGCAAACCTAAGAGCTGGCAAGGAGGGCAGCTAAAACCTGCCAGAACACTACCGTAGTCTGGGAGGCAGCGACTCTTCCCCATCCTACCCAGGGCCAAAGAGGAAAGTTTGCAGATCAGGCCGATGGCCGTCACCCCCTCAGGGCTAGGTGGGATTTCTCTCCTCCCAGCCCGCTCACCGTGGCAGCCGGAGGCAGAGACCGGACAAACCCCCCCCCAACCACCTCCCGCCGC
>NW_010274143.1:0-23466 GCF_000690775.1 Eurypyga helias
CCCCCCCCAGCGCTCCCACCCCCCGCACGCACCGGGGGAACGCAGGGAAACGGGAAAATGACGAACAGACGGCATCGCCACACGGCACCTCGAGCAGACACCGCGAGGAGGCTGTTCCTCAAGCACCAAACGCTCAGTAACATACCCCCGCTTTGCCTCCTTGCAGAGATGCTTCTCCTCCACTGGCACTGCTGTGTTTTATAAACATTAAAAAGTGCAAAGAAGAGTAATTCCTACCTTTTTCCTGTAGATAGGCCGAAGTGCAGGTCAAACGGACGCTGGGAAACTAACACAGCGCCTCACAGCCCTGCTCGCACGGGCTGACGCCCACCAGGCTGCGGCGCCATTTTAGCCCCGGGGCTGGGCTGCGGCTGGCCGCGAGATGGCCCATACAGCCTACAGCGCAGGGCAGCGCACAGAGGTGGGCAAGGTCACAACACACAAACCCCACCGAAGTCGGAGTCAGCCTTCCATACCTTTAAGAGGCGCAGGGGATGTGCCTCCCTCTGAGGGGCGCTGCCCGGGGAGGAAGGGGCAGAGGGTAGGTGGTGCCCATAGCCTCGGGTGGGGTTTTGTGAAGTACAGGAAAACGGCCTCTGCTAAGCTCCTGAGCCTGGAAGCGTAGTGGTGATCTAAGCAAGTCACAGCTTCTAGTTCTGTCACACTCACATTTAAAAAAAAAGAAAAAGGCGAGTGTTTTGGTGAGCCATTTAACCTTGCTGTTGCGTCTGCTTAAACTGCGCGTGATGCACCGATGTATTCAAACAAGGCAACCCACGCCAAAGCAGATACCATCACTGACTGTATTCCACAAAGGATAAAATCCAGCTGTAGCGTTACAACATTGAGTCACCTGCTTCTTGCTGCGATGTATCGAGCGGTTAAAGGCACAAACATCTACTTCATTGTGTGGCGGATGGGGCAGGAGGGCTGCCCACGCTGGAGGGGTGAAAGGCCTCTGTGGAGCGTGCTGAGAGACACCTCCGTGCAGATGCTGTGAAAGAATCCAACAGTGCACGCTGCTTTCAAGGGATATATATGCTGCTCACCTGCCATTTTAATTTAAACTAATTTAATCTACTATGAGGTGTTCTCTCTGTTTTAACAGATCTTGATTTTGTAGCAATTACTGCCATTTAGGTAATACCACACAGATGTGCCCAAGAAGCACAAACCTGTGAGAAGCCTTGAAGAATTTCTGCCAGTATTTCTTTCTCTCAATCTAATTTCAGAGGCAGAAAGAGAGCTACCCGGTTGACTTATGTTGAGGGTGGATATAGGAAAAGCAGCTAAAAGACTGAAGAGCTGAAATGGCCTGTAAGCACAAAGGTAATTAAACATGAGAATTTACACGTTTTCTCTCTTGTGCTGTAATCGAACTTAAAAATGTTCGCCTCTTAAACTTACACAAATAAGCTAGCTTACTAAAATAGGGAAGTATCAGATACACTAAATAGAGAAAAATGGCAAACTTGTAAGCTTATGGTTGGCTGGTTCATTTTCCAGATACTTTTCAAACCCTAAGCTTTAAGATGTGTTCTTCAGTTACAGCAAAGAAATATTCAGGTATCTTAACAATATGGGGGTCACACCAGTTAATACCACCTGTGAATCAGCTTTTGGTTTCTGTGTGGGGTTTTGGTTTTTTTCCTGCTGTTGGTGAAACTTTGGTTCAGGTGCTTGAATAAATTGTTACTAATCTTTGCCCCCTGAGGTAATGGCCACTGAGGTACCTGAGGCCAGCATCTACCCAATACAGGCCTTGTCTTAAGTGACTTAGAACCTCAAATTCTTTTTGGACACAGATGAGCTTACCACCGTGCATTCACTGAAGGCTTAGCTCAATTATATCTTGGCTTTTTGCCATGGGAATGGAGGTGCCATGGGATCAGGAAACTCTGCAAGTCAGAAGTCACTGTAGCTAATGTCAGAATCTGGCCTCTTTGTCTTCTGAAAACCTATGCAAATCCAAGGGCAAAATCTGGACCCTGATTTTTTCTCATAGTACAACCTCAACTAGGTGGCAGAAGACAAAAAGAATTTTCCAAGTTTAGTTTATTCTTCTTAATTGTTTTAAGTGGGCCAAGTCTCAATCTGGGCAGTTTGTCCTGGTTTCAGGAAGGAAAAAAAAAAAAAGGGCACTATAAGGTACAGGTACATCTAGAAATACTAGCCTATGCCCAGAAACTACTCATTTATCTAAGTTCTTCTGTGTAATTCTGTATATAAGGGATGAGGTCAAATTCTTAAGTCTTTAATGATCTGTCTTCCAGAAAATAAGATCCTTTATTCCTCACATTCCAAGGACACCTATTAAAAAAAATACATCAACGGGACCAGACTTCATTTTACTCACTCAAATCTAGAGCAGCCCCACAGCTGAAAAAAACCCAAACCACACACCACTCCAAGAAAAACCCCAACCAACCAAAAAAACCCAGTGTAACAACCGGAACCCTTTCTTTTCATTATGGTTTGAGTTGAGACAAAAATCTAAGTTTCAGATTTCTAATACATTAAGCATATTTAAACAGTGAAAAGAGGTACACTCACACTGGAGTTACCTCTTAGGAAGGTAACGTGTGAATTAATTCCATTTTAGTTAAACTGGTACGAAGTTGAATTCCAGCGTCATCATAATGTAAATGAATCAGATACAGAAGAAAGCATCCTTTGTCTACATTAACTTTTTAAAGATCTGCAATCCATATAAAGCTACATTAAAATAATGCTGTTCAAAGTTGCAAAGTTGTACTAGATTGTCTGCAAACACAGTATGTTACAGAGTCCTGTCATCATCTGAGATAAATTTGACTTTTCATTGCAGAGCCCATATTCCTCCCTAAGCTATTTGTGGCTTCAAAACTGTGCTGGGAGCTCAGTAATACTGATGACCATGAATGGAAAAACTGGAACACAAGCAAATTAAGGGCCAGTACCTACCATGCTGTTCTCTGAGGTTTCTCTAGAGCCCTGATCTGGATAGATTTTTCACTGGGATATCTTTTCCTTTTAATCTCCTGACAATGCATTTCAAATTTTTACCTCAATGAAGCACAGTTACAACCTTTAGAAAAACATAATCAGTTTTAGCTAACACTGCCAATCTGGCCTACACTTTACAAACCATGTTTTTGAACAACTGTCAAAACTGCTCAACCTTCCCTGGGGTGGGGGGGAGGAATCCGACTCGCCCATGGCAGAGACCAAACATGAAATAAAAGCTGGCAGAATCAGCTTTTTTTCAGAATCCACAGCCATCTGGGAACAGAACATTGCCGTAAGAAGCTGAGGCACCCTGTAGAAGTATCAGTGGTAAGGTATACAATAAAAGGTAAACAGAGTTTAACACTGTCAAGGCATCAAGGAAGTGGGCTTTAACAGACCAGTAAATGTCACTGAAAGTCAGTGACTTAGAAGCAGCTAGATTTTTAGTGCTGTTTTTATTACACATTCATAAGACATATATAAGACATTCACGCCTACATAAAGCCAAATTCCAGGTTCTTCTGTCCTGGATTTTTGCTACAGTGGCCCTGTCGAAATCAGGAGTTAAAGTGACTTGCAACAACAGAGAACTACGCTCGCGGTGTTACACGCAGTCTCCAACAACATTTCACTAAGACACACTTGCAGAACTTGCAGCCGCTCAGGCGATAGGGAGCATGCTGGTGGGTGTGTAATGTGTACATACACGGACAGCACCCCGTGAGATTAACTGCCTTGCTCTCTCCATGGAAACTCGGCAGGAGGAAACATGTTTTGTCTTGTGTGTGAGTTGGGGAGTTGGTTTGTCAGCTCAGGGCAACAAATCAAAAAGATTGTTTATGCTATCCAACTTGACAGTGCTCGTTACTAGACATTTCTCCTTCTCACCTTCTAATAATGGGGACAGTAACTTTGTGGCTTTAAACAATGACCAATTTGTTCCCGTGAGGCCAAAACACACCCAAGTGACAAAGAAAAATTTAATATTCTAGGAAGGAAAGACTACAACATATTCATGAAAATGAACATTCACATTGAATGAGAGAATATCAAAGACTACTGCTTTTTCAGACAACTTTTTCACTTGCATAACTCAGCAGCTACCCATTTATTTCAACAGATCTGCTGGTAAACAGCAGCTAAGAATTTGCCCCCAGAATTACTCCTTCAAAAGAGTTTATTTGCAAGCACAGTTACATTTCATTTCTTTTTTGCCTATTCTGGATCATTGCTATCCAAGATGTATCACCATGAATTTGAGGAGATCCTTAGCTTGAAAATTATTTTGTTGTTCATGTACTCTCTGGATATACTGTCTTTGATATCCAGATGTCTTGATGTAAAGCTGGGACAACACAGTGCTGAATTAAACCTATTTTCAATCACTTAATATAGGCTTTAAATTCATCCATGGAATGTGTCCACACTAGATTGAGAAGAAGCCTCTTGGCAATACTGAATTATCATACTGAATTGCTTCCATCCATTTGCTGGGGCTGCCAAATTGAAATGATGCATGTCAAGGCAACCCTACACTGAAAAGTAAAAGATAGCCTCTTAAATGTTCCATTTATAAAGCTTTTTATTCACAGTCAAATTTAGTATCCCCTCTGAAATATATCACTTTACAAAATTGATACCTTGCCATTACAAGATTTCCACGCCATATTCACTCAGCTTAGTAGTAAAAACAAGCTTTTGCTCTTTTCCCTTCGGTACAGCTGATGAAAACTGAGCAGTTCAAGGTCTGCTTCTTAGATCACCTATTCCATAGATCTGTAAACTTCTCCTACAGGGAAGGTTAAAAGTCAGCAAAAAGGCAAACTGTTAGTTCTATCCGTAAAATATTACAAGCGCATCATACAGGAAAACAGAAATTGGGAGGGGGGGACGGAGGGGAAGGAAGAAAAAACCCAAACAAACCAACCCCCACAACCACTAAAGCTAAGGATGCTGAGAGTGATCTGCAAATCAAAAGCATTTGTGTGGACTTTCTGGAACTCTCTGCAAGTAGCATCACTGAAAGCAAATTAGCAAAATGAAGAATTACACTGTCACGCTGCAGAAATTTAATGCACTATTTCCTAATGTGTCACATGTGATTCCCAAATGACAAATTACATTACGTACTTTCTGTATTATTTCCCCTAAATTGCTGTACTCTAACAATTACTATTTTTTCTTTACTGACTGGCAAGCAAACTTCTAACATATATAGCCTTTTTTAGTAATGCCCTGTTTTGGCATCTTTACATCTCAGTTTATGACAAAGGAATAACCTGCCCACATTTGGGATGAAACCAGTTTCAATTATTTGGGCCCTCTAATCTGGGAAGTTTCTTTGGCTTGAAGCGTGTCAGACTTACTCTTTTGGAGAAGCAGAACATTTCCACAAAGCCTCATGATCGTTTCTCCAATTACAGTCTGCTTCGCATGTCACTGTTTAGGTGAAGTTAATTCTTCTTCAGCTTCTGACTGGCATCAAAAATAGTTTGCTATCGTTTCCTTCCACTTAACTCTCCAAAGCAGCTACACATTACTAGCCAGCCACGTCTGATGGAAGAAAGAAAGGACACTCTGAGCAAGTTGTTTCTTTTCTTCTATGGATAACCCGGCACATATCCCAGCTTGTAGCTGTGTTAAACAGAAGAAAGTTGTGTGTGTGTGTGTTCTAGGTATCAGGGGCTTTTGCAGTTGCTTCCAGTAGAGGAGAATTTGCATGATTTGAGTCAAAAGTTCATCGCGATCTTGCCAGAAGGAACCCTATGCCACTTGCACCAATACACCTCCACCTGTGTTCCCATTTACAGACTGGAATTTGCTGTTTATGACTCCCGAAACCCTTCCTGTGGCCAACAGCTGATCCAGGCCACCAAGGTCTCTACTTCTGGGGCTGCAGAACAAGGTCTTCATCAATCCCTGAGCAAAGTAGGTCATTTACCATGGAAACCAGGATTTCCCTTTACATTTGTCCCAGCCCCACAGTTAAAGAGTAAATTTCTGCGTACCCTCTTAAATCTGAGAGAATTAAGTTTATCATTCCAGATAACTATGTCTTGAGATTTCCAATAAACCTTTAACATTAGTATTTTTTGACAAAGCTTCACACCAGTATTGATTTTTCAAGACCAGGAGAAAATAGGATGATTTAATAAAACATCCACTCTTGAGGTTGCAGTTCTGCAATAATAAAAATACTGAAGGATTAGAAATGAGCATGTAATGCGTTGACTTCCCAACTCATGACTACATTTATAAGGGTGAGAATTTAAGTTCTTGTAGGATTCCTCCTTTGTTTGTAGTCACAGCAAACTCTCTGTAACAGAAAGAGGTTTTCTAGGAGTAGATCTGCAGAAACTTCACATGGCTGGGAGAAGACCTAGCTTCTCAGGTTGAAGATGACCATTTTGTTATAGTAAAAATCTCTTTACATGGCTGGGACAGTTAATGACGTGGAGCTTTTTCCCTGCAATATTTTTTTGAGCAGCATAGGTGTGTGAGGAGGAAATCTTTCATTAGACATTTAAAGATGCATTTAAGAAAAAGCTAATTCACTGAAAAAAACACTGAGTAGTGGCCAGACATCTACTACAATGTCCTGAGCCATCGCTTTGATAACTGAGTAATATACTTTTCCTGTTCAACTGTAGCAGTTCAATGAAGCCACACTAATTCAAGGATCAAAGTCCTTGAAGACCAAGTGGAAAGTCTCCCACTGACTTTAAAGTCAATGAGTCAAGTCCCTACTATCCAACGACCTCCAAACTTTGCCACGCACTGAGATTCCCAGATGCCCCCAGTGTTGTTTGCTACTTCAGTGTAGTTATTCATTTAACACTAGCGGAGCTTAAAATCTTGAGTCGCGTTTTCACTTCTCTTCTGAAGTATTTTTTGGTAAGCTTGGAAAATTCCCCGTGCAACCTCCTATCAAATTCTAGTCACAGCTGCTAACTTCACGTGCCCTTGCCAACCTCATCCCTTTCTTGGTGCAAAAACTAGAAAGCAAGAAAAGTTCCAAGAGCAGGTAAAACATTAAATGCATGTATCAAAACACAATCTTCAGCAAAATAAAGACTGTTTTCACTTTTGACTTAAAAGCCTGAACCTAAAACCTTCTGACATCACTGATTAGCTCTGGTCAGTCCAACTACATATATATTTCTACCATAACTTAGGTTTACATGATTTTCTCATTGCATTAGTTTAAAACATTCTCAGAAACAGCAATTTTGTTAGTGATTCTCTTAGTTGCTATACCAACTAATATTAATTAACCCCTAATATTTATAGCAAAATCAGGACAAAACAGGGAGGTGTCACACACCTTAATATTCTCTTTAAATATCTTAAGTTCATTCATACTTTAACTCACTGGTACTAATAAGTTACTGTCATAATAGCAATTTTTTGCATTACGCTGGCAGTAACTAATGCAGAATGGGTGTTTCAGCACCACATTCGGCACACACAGCAACGGGACCAGAAGCGTCTCAGACGTTTTCCTTCCCTTTCAGGCCCTGTGGAACCGTTCTACAAAGTATGGCTCATACAGATTTATGCACCCAGACACTGCAATAAATGTTCTTCTTGCCAGCCTCCTATTTTGAGACAGGAAAGTTGTTATTTTTTATTCCAAAAGTCATGTAGCTTTTCCAGGGAGGAACTTTCACGAACAACGTTCAGTCAAGTCATTTCACATCTGAGACCTCAGTAAAGCTAAATACCTCTCATGAAGTCTAGATGTTCCAAGAACACTTCAGTGATATAAAAAGCACTTAGCATTCATGATATTGTACTCCAAGCCTCTTTCAAATAGGGCTGTTAGTGAGTAGCAAACAGAAGGTGACGCTTCGTGGTTTGTGGGGTATTTATCTGGGTTGTTTCCTTTGTGTTAGAGAAGAAAAGCCACAAATCCAAGCCGTGAGCAGCCGCACTGAATGATACAAGCCTTGGGGGGGGAAGAAAGTTTACAAAGTTACATTTGTTACATCTATTTAAACTGCTCTATCACAAATGCCAAATACCTGTATATAATTAATTCTACCAGATGGACTTCTACATCAGTAAGTCTTAGCTAATATCCTTGCATTATTCTTGTTTAAACATTTACCAGTGAAACCTGTGTACTTTACTGGACACTGAATTATGATCCTTTTCAGAAATTATCCTTTTAAAACAAAAGCCATAATTGAGGCTTAAGAGGTAAATCATGTAATGGAAATGCCCCTCAATCTCCTTTTAATTAACAGCACTGTGCACAAATACAAGCTGAGCTACTCATTTCCTCCAGACAATGCCTCTCAAAGCGTAAGATGTTATCTCCCAGCGAATCTTTATATTAAAGTGCTTCTGGCTTGTACCATTTCTATCCTATTGTCTTCCCAATTAGTTCATAGGACACCTGGCCTTTTTTCTTTTTTTAACTTGATGTTTTTGAGATTAACATTCTGAACCTCATGCTTTGCGCATGCAGACCTCTACGTGTATACCAAGTCCCGAAGTCTGTCAGTGGCAGCCCACAGCTGTCATTCAGGTTTAAATGGGTACACGGCAGGACACGTAGACTTCCAAACAAACTGTCCAGACCTTCTGAGCGCACCAAGAGAACATCATCTTCACGTGAGTACCGCCATCGTTGGCCACAAACACACTTTGGATCTTTTCGTGCAACTACAGTTAAAAACGCAAAAGACTCCCGAATCCAACTGCTCTTCTGTTTGGCATAGCCATGACAGTAACCCACAGAAATAATGCATCCTTACTTCAGCTTTTAGCTGGCAAACCTTTAGGGGCCTCTAACATGCATACTCACATGAGCAATCTGGCAGACTGAGGCAGCAAAGTTTGGAGCCTACGTGAGCATGTACACAACCAAGTTCCCTTGTGAACTGGATGGAAGGATGGCTACGTCTTTGAAGAGTTTATAATAAATAAAAATGCCTAAATTCATACGAGTCACTGAAAGTTTCTAGAAAGATGCAACAATTATTTGAATTTAATAAACCTGTCAATGCACTGAACTTTCACTTTCAAATATATAGTTTTAGACAGTCAGTGACAAGAGAACGTTCAGTTAGCACCCAGTTCAATTCAGTCCACATTCTGCCTGGCACGAATTCTCCATGATGAAGATTTGAGAAACAGCAATGGATGACTACCCTGCTACCACCTTGGAGCACACTTTTCTCACAGTATCAGCAGTAAGGGATGAGTACTGCAGCCAAAATTCCAATCAAGTTCCTGCATCTGCAGTTTACTATAGCTGTCCCCAGCCTGCTCCTTTTTTTGGACCCTACAAATTGCCCTTTGGGTATGTCTATTTTTTCCACTGACCAGACACAGCAGCTTAGAGTGGAATCCAGGCTGTTTGCTTGCAGCCCTTGAAGCAGTTTTCTCAGGGGCAACAGAAGTAAGGGAATATGGCATACATTCAAGTTCAGAAGTTGAAAAGGAAACAGTTTTACACAGGGAATAAACCTTACAAAACTCTACAAATAGAGCATTTCGCACAGTGATGTAATGAGAAAGTAAACATGGCTCTTTCATAAACACCAGACTGGATAGCACTGTTTAAGACTCTTTAATACTCAGAAGATTAAAAACATATCAAAAAAAGTGTCAATCATTCAGCAGTAATAAAATGGAATTCTAAGCATTATGAGTAAAACATCACTAGAATCATTTACCAGCAAGTATGGGTCAGGCCATTATCATCTGAATAAGGAAGTGTCACTTCTCTCGCATCAAGTGGCCCTTTCAGACACACATACAACGTGATCACCTCAGTGAAAGTGTTCTGGACACAACACAATCCTGCAGAATTCTTAAGTATAACTTGATGAAGATGTTGCTCTACAGCACCTCTGCAAGATGCATGCAGTATACAAAACAGATTTCAAATTAAGTTGTAGGTATCTCTAATTTATATAAAGGGAAAGAAAAATTTAGTCCATCTTTCGCTTTTTTCCCTTATTAGGCGTTTTGGATGTATGTTCATTTTCAGCGTTTGGTTCCCAGAGTGCATTTCTCACAAATCTAGAAGCAGCTCCTTTATCGAGTTTGGATGCCTTTTGCTTGTCTGTTATTTCTTTGACTTTGTTCATGTATGTTCTTATTCTCTCCTAGGGGAGGGAAAAAAAAGAGCATATTTCACACCATTCCCCCAAAATTGCTGCTAAAATAAAATCACTGAGTAAATGCTCTCCGTGCTACACACTTCCATCATTATAATGCCTAGAAAAATAGCATCATTTAAATCTATAAACCAGGCTCTTTGCAAACTTGAGGCTTCCCTTTCAGCAGATCTGTCATCACGGGTACCTACCATCCTAATACCTGCATGACACCCACTGTCACAGGAACATGAAGTCCTGCAGAGATGAAGACTCTGCATCCAATTTACAGTGAGAGGAGAACCGTTCTCGCAAGCAAAGTTTGAAAACAAAATACCAAACCTGGAGTTTGGCCTACATAAAGATGGCAAAATACTATTTAGATGCTTGACTTATTTATAGAAGAATTATACAGCCTAACTGCTCTCTAAAAAAAAAAAAATCATGCCCAAGCAAAGCCAAAAAATGCCTTACACCAAATCGATGTTACAATCATTACATGTGCAACTACACGGAAGTCTTGTGTTCAAGACCCTGAAACAGTCAAGAGGGCTTATCAGTGTACCTATTTGAGGCAGCCTGATGAACTCCCAGCTGTACCAGAAGTTCCTTTTGTGACCATAAATAACAAAAAAAGCCTGTTTCCACTGCCATTCCATAAAGTAAGGGGACGCTTTCTCGCCATCTTAGCCTACCATAGCCATTTGGTGTCTAAGGATTTTTTGAATAAAGCATGGCTTGGATTCAGCCCCACCTCAACGATCTCATTTATGTGGCTACTCGTCCTCACCTACTTCTGCAATCAATAAAGAAAATTACCCTGAGGGGGTAACTAAACCCCTCTGAGATGGGAATTGCCCCCCGTCAAGTGCCTGCTTCTTTTCACTGACTAGTGAAGACACAGTAATTCTGTAAAATACATACAAGTTTGGTTGACAGATTTGTCTACATATTCACCCTAATATAGCCTTCACCTCTAGGGCCTTTAGGTGTTACTGTAATACAAACAGCATTAACATGTACATACACACATTTAGAGTGCTCTGATACTTGAATTATCAACATAGGTTAACAGAACATTTATGGATACTGCTAGCTAAACAAATGTTATTACTATGTAACCACACATTTCTCACACCCCCATGGACAGCACTTTATCTGGAACAAAAGTTACAAATCCTACACTACAGAACTGGTTTTCGGTGACCATTATAAGCAACTGATTTGTCAAAAAGTTGGCCACTCTTTCTAATCCTTCCATAGCAAAACTGCAGCTTTAATGCGGAGAGCTTTACAGGAGCTGAAATCACGACAGACTGTAGTACTTCTCGGGCAACTGAAACGGCTGATGAGAACAGATGGCCAACCTACACGTGTCAACGTGGGAAACAGGAGCTGACAAATGTCAGTGTGACAACAGAAATGAACTCTGATAGCTTGAATGGGAGTTCTAGTAATACAGTCTGAATCCCAGTGTATTCCCTGTACGTACTCAAGGAGAGCAATTCTAAAGACAAAACAGTCGTGACAGAACAGTCTTTTTTTCATTCCTTTTCCACACGAGTAAGAACATCACAGTGCTTTTGAAGGAAGGAATGTACATTCATTCACCTTGATACTTGTAAAAGGAGAAGAGAACTGGGTAAGAATCTAGGCTGTGAGAATTCACTCATTCTTCAGAGTGAAAACGACTGGCAATTGTGAAGTAAAATACGGGCATAAAACACCCACAGCAGAAGAGGTAAGATTTATTTTTTAGTACCGCTAAATTAACACACTCTTCAGACACCGTATGATATAGGAGAAACAAAAAACTGACTGAAAACTCATGAAATAGTAACTGATCCATTTTTTAATACGATACAGTCTAGACTACTGAAAACCTCACAAAATTAAAAATAGCAGTATTCTTGTTATTCAGGCTAGCTTTCCACATTTTTCAGTCCTATCTTCCGTTCTGCTGGTTGCGTAAGGATTACATTTAAGCTAAGTGTTTTACGATTGCCCAGATTTAATATTTTCATTTATCCAGGAATTAAAATTACAGGTAGCTGTAAGTTTTGATTTCTATTTTTTCTTCAGGCTAAATGATTTGATATTTTAAGTCAGCAGAATTTTCAAGATAGCCGTCCTTCTATACTGTAGTCACGCATCTAAATGGAATATAAAGACAAACCTAAAAGATTTATTATCGGTTGTAAATATGTCACTAATGCAGAATTACTGGACAATACACATACAACTGGTGCCAAAAAAGCTTTTAGCTTTGTTGCTGAACTGGATTCTTTACTGCTGAGAAAATGAATTAATGGAGGACTTGGAAGGGGGAGGGGGGCTCTTTCCCGTCTTCACTAGTAAATCAACCACACTATACTTTTAGAGTCATACAAAAGTAAGAAAAGGCAGCCTGAGAGATTAACATGATTCCAAGTATTTATAAGGAAAAAATGCCATACTGGAAGTTATAAATTATTATCAGACATGTAACATTTTTCCGTTTAACAGATACAAGTGAAAAGCTGCTCTGTTCAGAATCCAATTCTCAAAGAAAGGTGGAGAAAAGATGACACCATTCATCATCTTGTTCTTTTCTAATTTCAGCAGACTCTACAACTTTGCTATAAACAGTACTGTTTGGAACTAAAAATATGACTTTAAGAGAGCTCAGCAGAGCATATGAACAGTTATATAGCACCACATAGCATACGCATGCTAGTATGGTAACATAGCCATTTTAAACATAAACATTTTATTTTACTTCTATAGAGGTTAACTGTCCTGGGCAAGTAAGATATTGCTGTGCATGCAGTGTAAGAATCTTACCAGCTCGTGTTTCACTGGATGTTCTTTTGGATTGATTCCTTGAGTAGCCAAGTATACTACAAGAAAAAAAAATGGGTTTTTTGAATCTGAAGGCTGTCAATCAATCAGTGACACAGGAAAACTGTAGCTTTCACATAAAATTATTATTAAGAACTAGAATTAACTGTGATGCTAAGTATCTGACAAACTATTATCATCAAATATTGCACAAAACTCCCACCAAACTACTATGGTTAAATTTTCTGGCCTTAAAAGGACAGAAAAGGTCACCATGACAAAACAGAAAGAATCATCCTCATGCACGTACAAAGTCAGCTTTTGTAAATATCAGGTTTTGATTTGGAATTTCAACATCATTTACCCTACAGATGGCAATAATTTGGGTCCTCGGGGTAATTACAAGTATCTGGCTACAAAATATGATTATTTAATGTTTGCAGCTGCCTCAGTGTTCAAATGGCAATCATAAATACTACTTTTTCCTCCCATCACATACTTACCCCAGAACACCGAATTTAGAGTGTACACTGAAACCAAATCCAGCTTTGCTTGCTCAAGAGGCTCCAACTAGAATGCAAAAACAAAAAATACCCAACACATTTGCACATTTTTTCAGCGAGATGCACACACATTTTAGTAATACGCACATTATATAATTGTGAATGTATTCATTAAAAAATACACATGGAATAAGCAAGTTTTTGCACCACAAGTTCACTGAGACAATGTCTATGCCTATTTCTGTGCCATTACAGACCCATTCTCTCCTCTACAAGCATGTGTGTCATTTTCCCAGTCTCGTGCTAAATGCCACAGTCCCATATGGCCAAAAGCACAAAAATCTCCTGGCACGTAGCTCTTAGACTACTGTTGCCATAGTCTGAAGTTCACAAAAATTTAATTCAAAATAGTTGTTGCTATCAATGGAGGGAAAAAAAGAAAAAAGAAGTCTTAAGATCGCTGAAGCTCAAGAGTGACTCTAGTGTGCTACAGACAACCAGTGAACATTAGCACTATGCATGGTAGGCTGTATTCAACGCAAGCTGGAATACTTAGGGCTGTAAAACAAAGGAAGAATAAAGGTAATGAGGGTTTTTTTCCTTGACTGTCAAAGTCAATTTATTATTTTAGCCCTACAGGATTTCCAGAAACTCAGATAACATCATTGTACAGCGTTCTAGTTCTAACATGGATACTGTCAAAAGATCGGTGTCGTCAAGACTTTCTTCGTAATTTATTTGTTAGAAATCCTCAGAGGATAAAGAAGTTCCCTCATGTGCTGGCTTTTTCTTGCCCTACAGAAAGAAATTACATGTTTGACTTTAAACGTTAAAAGATAGAGAGGCTTGTATGAAGTCTTCAGGCAGTACCTTGCTCTGTCTTTATGCCCTCAAAACCCCCACATTTTACAAACTTATGCTTACAACATAGCTAGAGGTGACAGCTCAGCTTTTCAAGCACCAGGCTCTGCAAGTCAAGACTTCTAGAATCAGATCAATTCTCACTGCTGTCAGTTCACCTGTACATCCTTCTGGGTATACCAAGTTCCATTAAGTTTGTTGTGAAAAGGTCTCAGACAAAAATGCGAATGACCTCTCCATTATGAAAGAGCACTCAGCATGCACCTTAAGGAAGGTCAGGAATAAGCTAGACTGACCTTCACCTAAATGACTCACTGGTAAGATCATCACTTTTCAGCTTACAAGAGCATATATTTCATTGTTTAACTTGTAACATCATCTGGGTATCTTAGAAACATAAGAATTTCAAATATTAGGCATCAAGAGGAAGAAGAGGTCGTATTTGTTATTTCTCTGTGCTCTGGCTAGCCTGACAGACCCCTTTATTTCCGTTCAGGTAGCCAGGTATTCTTGTACTAACAACAAAAAGGTTGTCAAAAGGAAGATTATTTACCTTTTGGAGATCGCTCCTGGAAACCAACATCATTGTCTTCAGCATCTCATTTACAGAACCAAGAGATTTTTCAAATGCTGCAAGGTAATCATGAATTTCAGTCGGGTTTTCTTCTGTATTCATATAATCTTCTGACATTTCCATCTGGAAAGGGGAAACAAAACTAACAATCCTTTTCATTAAGTCCCTACAGAGTCAAAATACTGTATTTCACAATACACAGCATTAGCATTTGTTCATTAAACACTGTAAGAAATGCCTCTTTCTGGAGAGTTCTGGTGGGTAATGTCAGCAGTGACACAGTTAAAAGCCCTATAATTTGAGGGATATCTCCTAAACTGCTGTGCAAAATGGCATGAAGGAGCATTACAAGTGACATGACTGTGGTACCTCTTCTTGTAACAGTCCCAAACCAGCATTTAGCTTTTATGATCTGTGATAGAAAGAAATTATTTGCTTGTTTAAAAGAAGTGCTCTATAAATCACAGTATATAAAGAGCTACACCAAGCAACAGGCAGGACACAAAAACAATGGGGATATGGCTTCAGCCTGTTGTAGGAACAGACGTTACTTCAGCTTTAAAGCGGTTACGCAGCACCACTTATGTCAGGGTCAGTTACATCTTCCAGTGCTAAATACAGGAGTCGGTCCAAGAAATTCTTCTGGTGAACCCTGCATCCCATCTTCTGAATTCTCTATAGGGTATTATAATCTGCGATATAACTCCACCAGTAACCAAGCTGAGTTGATCCTGGGATTTCAGAATACTCTGGAAATCTTGTAGACACATCTATGCACGTGTGCGATAAGCAGAGATGTGAGAAATCCCAAAGCACTCCTTGTCTGATCCCAGCGTTCACGGTAACATGGCATGTTACTGCCAAGCCATCTGGCTGCTGGCTTACAATCACTATCTTGAATTCCTCTCAACTCATAAATCACGTATTCGCGTCGATAGTTCGTGTTACTTAAAGCTGTTACCTTCTACAACTTCTACTGATTGAGCAACAATTTTTTGAAGGAAAGAGAGGAAGAAATCTATCATTTTCCTGCCCATTTGCTGAGCTGCATCAAGAACAGTGGGAAGCACCTGGATCACTGCAGTCCTTCCTACTTAGGATCAGAGTGATAATCCCACTACCCAGCTGCTGAGTACAGAGGGCGGGAACATAAACTGGAGAAACTGCACTTTGAAAATCTGATCTGTGAACACCAAGCCACACAGCCCGTGCAAACAGCACGGAAACAGCAAACAGCTGTCACATCACTGGAGTTTGTTTTAGATAAAGATTTCATCTTTTCCTGGCAGGAGTGTGGTATGTGTGAGAGAGGTTTCTTTTTATTTATACTGTCTCCTGGAGGTCAAACAGGAGAAAGATTGGGAGGAAAAACAGCATGGAGCTACTCAAGCTTGTCTGCAACTCCAGTTTTAACCTCACCAGCATGATTCCAGAAATATGATCAGCCAGTTAACAAGCCCAGTTTCACTGTTGTTTGCACAGTGTAGAATCATAATCCTACTCAGCTGTGTGACTTTTCATCCTGGTCAGAGCTGGTTTTCACACCGAGTACAGAATCGCAGTGCTAACCATGACACGTCAAGGGTCCCCTCCCTACCCCAGAATGTAACTCAACACATGCAAATACTGTTTCAGTCAGCAGCAGCAGTCGTAAGCAAGAAAGCTGAGCTGGACCTCTAAGATGCTGCCCACAGAAAGGCAAAATGCCAATACAATTATTTCTGCCACTTAACGGTAGTATTGTTTGTGTTTTGTTCTGTCCCGGCCACCTGCATTACAATCACCCTTGATAGGTTGATTAAGAAGAGTCCAGACACACCGATTGTGGTTTAGTCACACAATACAGCACAAAAACACACTCAAAGCTACAGAAGAAACTAGATTTTCCCAGCTGTTAATACGGTTAAGCCTGGCTAGAAGGTACCTGTCAGTACACATTTACACATTCAGGGAGAGGTGTAATCCAATCCAACAATCATCTACAGTTTACCATCACTACAATACCTAATCAACTATGGTCTTAATTGGATGGTCAGGCATGAATGCAGTGATAAATGCCAACTTTTCTCTTTAAGGGCATGCACCACCAGCAACTGCAGGAATAAAAAAGCCAACAACAAAAACCTGTGGCAGGAAGGTGTTATCAATCAAAACTAACCCCAGCTATTGTACAGCAGTTGCAAGGATAAACAGACAACATGTATGATGTTCTTTCTGATATCCCAAGCTAGACCTAAGGAATGAGACAGAGAAAGAATAGGAGGACAGAAGGAAAGAGAACAGACACAGTCCAAAATACATTTTTTTTTTGTGATCGCTGTCTTATGAACCAGAAAGAATTAAGCTTGCCCTCATCATGAAGTATTTACTTGACACTGTCAATTAACAAGGAAAGAGGGGGGGGGAAAAAAAAAAGCATCAGCCTCCAACGGCAGAAGGCTGGCTGCACATCAGCCCGTGTACAGTACCCCTCATTGATAAGTCTGCTCCCTCTGCCCAGGGAGGGGGAAGGATTTGTTGACCTTGTGTTTTCTGTTCATTTCAACAGGAACTAGCAAGTTCCGACTCCTGCTGCGCAGGGACCTCTCTCTTTTCCTTGAACTGTTGTTTCAGCATCACTAATCTCTTCGCAGGATACATTACAGCGTTGGCACATGCCAACAATAAGGCAGCAGTGAACAGCCTAAAACAGTTTTGATAACATTAAATCAACAAGAACAAACTTACGCTACGTTAGAAAACGTGTACACCGGAAACCCCACAAAACTGTTTCTGCCAAAACCAACATGCAGACTGCACAGTCGCACCTGCAGAATGACAAAGCCCAGGATGCAAGGAACTAAGACCACAGCAGTGACTCCCTAAACATACCTAAAGGCTCTACTGCCCTCAATAGTTACGTTTCAGTTACTAAACCGCAAACAAGACTTTCCTCAAGTTTTACAAGTGTTCCTCTACGTATTTTGAACAAGTAGAAATTTAATTCAGTTCCTGAAGTTGATGTTTACTACACAGGTTTTCTCTGCTGGATTTGCTGACTTTCAACCAAATTTTATTTGACACAGAGATTCCACTGAACAATATTAAGGACTGTCCAAATACTCAGATAAGAGAAGTTATGAACATACTTGCTGGGTAAGCACGTGAGTAATGGGGAAGTCAAAGGGAAATAAGGATAAGACAGCCTTTTCATTATCGAGTGTAACACTTACGACGCAGAACACAAAAACTGTGGCGGTGTGCATGATAATACTTGATAAGATCTTTAATTTTGAGACCGCAAAAGAAAGTTCACAACCCATAAACATAAAACAGAAAAGGCTGACTTTGATTAAGGACACTGAGGCAAACCAATAGTGATGAAAAATGTGGTGTGACTTCACAATATAAATGTACCAGAAATGGCTTTCCCTTTTAACCCTGAGCCCAAAAACTGCCATGTAGTTTTGGGGAAAACAGCATATAAGAAAAGTGTATGTAAGGGAGAAAAGGACTTTGGATAACAAAAATAAACCACTGTCATGTGAAAACTTAAGTGCATTTAAGTCTGATCAAAAATTGTCTTCTAGAATGCATTTCCACAAGTGAAAAATTTCTGAGTATTCTGAATAAATGAGAATTATTCAGAAACATGACTACATTTATGTGAAATTCTGTTTAGGAAACAAGGAACACCTTGTTTTCTCGCCAGTCAGCATAGTATAAATCAGAGCAAGTAATACACTCAACCTGCAAAAAGGGAAGGGAAGTAAACATCAGACATTATGAGCCACAGAAAAGACCCAAGTAAGAAGAGGAGAAAGCAAGAGAAAATGCGTCATTTTCTGCAGACTATATAAAAAAGAGTAAGCAGGTGATAATCAGAAGCTGTTTGCCATAGTGCTAATCTGACTACTGCTCTGAGATCCAACTGTGTTAAATGCTCTATTAAGGAAGTTTGAATAAAAATAACAAAACACAGATTGTGCACAGTACAACTAACAAAACCTTCCATTTTCACATTTATCTTTCAGGAGAATGAAGAGAGGAACTCTGCAGACACCGTTCAGTAAAAGTACACCCATGGCTGGCATACCAAGTTAAAAAAAGAAAAAGGGGAAACCGCAGGCAATTTGCAGGTGTTTTTTTATGAATGATCTTTGAATATGTCTGGTGTTTTAACACAAGCCTAAGAAAGTAATTGCCAGCCAGCTTAAAATGCAAAACTAAACCTCCATTCCTGCCCACCCCTACGGCAAAACTGCACTTGTCATACTGAAAGATATAAACCCTAATTAGGCCCTGGGTACCTCTCTGAGCCATTTTGCTGAAGATGCATAGCAAATGTAACGGAAGCTACACGCATTTATCAAACTGGCAGTAAGAAACTCCAAAAGAATTTAAAAATGCTCAGTGTTGGTGTCATGCACAATGTTTTCAACCGGAATTAAGGCTCCCACGTTCAGGATAAAAATGGTGTATTTGAAATATAACATGCAAACAGAAGTAATGAGCAGGTAATGAGCAGCCCTCAGTCTGCTTAATATTGCAACCCACTTCACGTCAACTCTTACCTATTTCTTAAGCGCTAGAAAGCCTTGTCTTCATACTTGGCTCTTATTTTTTCAGATGATTCATCTAAAAAAAATCAGATTAGACTTTCCTTATTTTTGTGGATATTTACAGATTATATAGAGAAAAACAAAAAAAACCCCAAACCTTTTGGTCAGGGCATGCAAAAACACTCTCAAAATCAAACCAAATGCATTATCAACATCCATACGAGAAGTCACCTGTCAGCTCCTGAAAACCTCCCTCTCATGAGTTCTGACTCAAAACCTGCAGTGAACGTAGGTGAGGTGGAAGCGCAGCAGAGAGATCCCTTCTGCTCTGACACTGTAGCTTACTGCTGTGCTATAGGACGAGACAGCAACAAGGAGTAAGCATCTTAAATCTAAAACTACCAGAGATCATGACTAAGTTATTTGATCAGAAATCTCTACTGGGAGAGAAATCCACTTCATTCCATGTTTGCAATGCCCTAAGTACGACAGGCTCTATTGTGTGATAGAGACTCCTCAGCGTTATTGCTGCATAATAAATAACCAGTTACCTGCTCATCATCACTGTGTCCACAGATCTGTTTTGCTACTAATACCTTTAAAGACAGCTTGGGGCAGCTGCAGAGCACATCTCGTACAATTAGTCAGAGCGGTCTTGCAATGCCAACTCACAATCTTGTTTGCAAGAAAGATTTCCATTGCAAAAGTAATTAAGCCTACCATGAAATACCAAGTATGCACCAACAGGCTTATCTTGATCCCCTTACAAATATCCCAGCTCAAGCTACGGTAGTTACCCACTGCACAACTCTCACCGTATTACAAATGGGCAACAGCCAAGGAACCATTTTTAACCCTGCCTTCAAAGCTCTAGTCAGCATCAAAACATGCACAGAACCCTACACAACAGCTCACAGCCATCAGGCTCTTGCTGATGCCACTAAGAAAGTCTCTTCAGCCTCTGGAGTATTTGCAAGGTTTATTCTGATCTTTCTTAACAAAAAGATTAAAATTTAAAAGGAGGAAATAGTATTTTTGAAGCTTACTCACACTTCAGCCCATGGGAGATACCACATTAGAAAACATCTTGGCTTAAACAATCCATATTCAACTGCAGCCCCATCTCTACTGACACAAACCAACTTTGATAGGAACTTTCAACTCGAGGCTGGGCAGAAAATGCATAGAAAGCAGCCCTGAGAAGGACTTGGGGGACTGATGGTTGAAAAGCTGGACGTGAGCCTGCAGTGTGTGCTGGCAGCCCTGAAAGCCAACCGTAACCTGGGCTGTATCAGGAGAAGTGTGGCCAGCAGGGCGAGGGAGGGGGGTCTCCCCCTCTGCTCTGCTCTGGTGAGACCCCACCTGGAGTGCTGCGTCCAGCTGTGGAGCCCTCAACATCAGAAGGATATAGACTGGTTGGAGCGAGTCCAGAGGAGGCCACGGAGATGCTCAGAGGGCTGGAGCACCTCTGCTATGGGGACAGCCTGGGAGAGTTGGATACGACTTTTTACAAGGGCCTGCAGTGACAGGACAAGGGGTAACAGGGTGAAATTGAAATTGGGGAGGTTTAGGTTGGATATCAGGAAGAAGTTCTTCCCAGAGAGGGTGGTGAGGCACTGGCACAGGTTGCCCAGAGAAGCTGTGGATGCCCCATCCCTGGAAGTGTTCAAGGCCAGGCTGGATGTGGCTCTGAGCAACCTGGTCTAGTGGAAGGTGTCCCTGCCCATGGCAGGGGGGGTTGGAACTGGATGGTCTTTAAGGTCCCTTCCAACCCAAACCAGTCTGTGATTCTATGATTTGTAAAACATTTTTATCCTCTGCAATCAGCTGTCCTAGGTTCCACATCTTCGATGACATAGTTGTTTCCTCTTCTGAACAAATCCCATATACCCTGGCTCTTGTTCAGCTCCAACCTGTCAGTACACCCACCAGTGAGCACAATGACACAACCAGCTTTCTTTAGCTACGTCCAGAACATTTCCTAGTGAGAGGTTTTCATAAAAGCTCTCACAGTCAGGCTGTGCTCCCACAGCTCAGTTCAAGACTGGGACTTTAAAGTGATGTTAAATCTGCACATCTAAACTGAACTTTAAAACATATATTTTTGGTTGCACTGAACCTAGCAAGAACTTCCTGTACAGCAAAATACTGTCTCCTGCCATGAAACAGTTTACACATCATCAGAGTGGATGAAACTCAGTATCTCTATATTCCAGAAGGTTTTTGTTTGTGACAGCAATTGATACTGAATACTTCTGTCCTACCAAATCTGCAGCAAATGGGAAAATAACCTGCCTCCACCCTATAGCTCCTGTACGCTCTGAACCATGGAGTTTACTACCTTTTCTAAAACCTGCTGCCACTCTTCACTGGTATCAGCACCAAGAATATCCACCATTAAGGCCAAGGAGTTTTTTTTAATCCTTTTAAACTGCTGACTTCTTTTGTTTCCTTTAGCTACTACTTCCCCAAATCATGAAAAAAGTACTTCCTTTTACCAGAATTCCATTTTCTGCATTTGCACTTCAGGCGGTACCTTTCTTTACTGTTTAGAACAGTGACCCTAGTCTATTTTTGGCTGTTCGTTATTTGAGTGTGTTAACAAGACTCTGTTCAAGTATTAGAAGCAAATTTACCCATTTTTTTGGTTGAGCAGGATAGGGGATGTTGTGTACTAAGCATCAATCTTACCAATGCAGGAGAAAACCAGAAAGAAATCTTTTCTACCTATCCCTAAATAAAACTTAAAAGCTGATACCTGACAAAGAGGAGACCAAATACTATCAGCAAAGAGCAGGGATGTGCAAAATCACCTAATTTGGTGATATGAAGTTTTCACAGGGATTGAAATAGATGGAATAAAATATAGCAGGATGGAGAACAGAGATGTGCTCTGGCCTGGCACAGGAAGAAAGGGCATGGCAGTAACCACAGCCTGCCACGGAATGGAATCATAGAATTGTCTTGGTTGGAAAAGACCTTTAAGATCATTGAGTCCAACTGTCAACCTGGCAATGCCAAGTCTACCCTCAGCTATGTCCCTAAGCACTACATCAACTCATCTCTGTAACACCTCCAGGGATGGTGACTCCACCACTTCCCTGGGCAGCCTGTTCCAATGTCTGACAATCCTTTTGTGAAAAAATTTTTCCTAATATCCAATCTGAACCTCCTATGGCACAACTTGAGGCCATTTCCTCTCATCCTATCACTTGTCACTTCAGAGAGGAGACCACCACCCACCTCTCTACTACTTTCTTTCAGGGAGCTGTAGAGAGCGATAAGGTCTCCTCTTCTCCAGGCTAAACACCCCCAGTTCCCCCAGCCGCTCCTCACAGGACTTGGGCTCCAGACTCTGGAAGGGAGAAGAACAAACTGGGAACATAGAGGAAGATGGGGAAAAAGGAACCCAAGCAGCTTCCCAACACAGAAAAACGGAGCTTATATGGAACAGCACGCACGGGAACACTGCCTGTGCGAAGGGGTAACTGAACGTGCTGTGTATCCCGAGGACCAGAAGAATGCCTCACAGCACGCATGCATGAAGAACGGAGAAAAGCGAACAGTTATAGTGAACAGAGCTCAAAGGTAACACAGTCCGCAACTTCCAAGCTTTCATAGCCTGTTATCACATCCCGTTGGCATCATCTCTAAAGTTACCAACATCAAGCTTCACTTTCACTGTTACCCCTCAATCAGTCACCTCCCTTTCTTCTTTCTGTGCTGCCTTTTCCAGCTCTGGTCCTGCAGCCTCTGGGCTTCTCCAAGGCTCTGGGAAGTTATGGAGAAGCGTCCACGCTCTTGGGACAGTGAGGACCGAACTACCTGGACAACACTGACTTCCAGCTCCCCCGGAAGCCTGGTTCAGCTGTCATACCACGCGCGCGGCCATACCCGGTGAAGCGGCCAGGCCGTGCAAACCGAGGCCTTCTCAACGGTTCGTAACCAAAACCTCCTCGTTGTGAAAGCCGGAGCACCTTACCGAGTCTTCAGAGGCACGGCAGAACGGGATTTTAGCATCTGACCCGACCTCCCTGACTCCCGTCAACGCTCTTCTCTCCCCTCAA
>NW_010274144.1:0-258 GCF_000690775.1 Eurypyga helias
ATGGGACCTGATGGAATAAATCCACAGGTCCCGAAGGAACTGGCAGATTAGATTGCGAAATCTCTATCCATCACATTCGAGAAGTCGTGGTGATCTGGTTCACACTGACTGGAAAAGGGGAAACATAGGCCCCATCTTCAAAAAGGGAAAAAAAGGAAGGCCCAGGGAACTACAGGCCAGTCAGTCTCACCTCTGTGCTTGGCAAGATCATGGAGCAGATCCCACTGGAAACCATGCAAAGGCACATGGAGCATGAGG
>NW_010274145.1:0-4819 GCF_000690775.1 Eurypyga helias
TGTGATTCCATGATTCTATGACTGATCTCACATAAATGAATTGGGAATGGTCCCTCTGGGTAAACTTCTTCCCACACTCCCTGGCTATTGAGCTGCTAGTTATTTGAGGAAACCGGAGGCAGGACTGCATGCTATTTTGCGATTCCTCAGTAGACGAAGCCTTTGTGTAGGATTTGATTGTTTTGAGCTTTAACTGCAGCATCAGCAAGGGAGGATTTTATTTTTAACAGTGCTACTGATTGCAGCCTTCCCTTCGAGGGTGAGCTGGCTCCGTGTAGCTGCTCCTCTGTCACACAGTGTAGCTGCTTAGCTGTGTTAGAAATGGCTTTTTATTCCTTGCTGCTCTCCTTATGGTTCAGAGCCAGCCCTGGTGCCATGGTGGTATCGCTGGAATGAAAACTAACCGGCGGGTCCCCTGCAAACCTTGCACAGCCGTGCATGACCGCCAGCACAGCCTTCAGTCACAGAGCACGACCATCCGTGGTCATCCCAGCACCTACTCAAGTTGACGGTGTAGAGCTCTTGGGTTGTGCCTCAGATCAGTTGCTGGGTCAGTGCCTGCAATGGAGCCAGCTCCCCTAAATGTCTGTGTCTCTCCTTTTTCTGCCCCATCTTCAAGGAGGTGTTCGCCTCCCTGTTCCAGTGACCCTATCTTAGACAGGTTTAACCTCCGTGGGTGGGATGATAGCACGGAGACTGGACCATGGTGCCTGGGAGGGAGTTTTTTGTGAGAGCGTTGTCCCCACACATGGTTAATGACGTACACTCCAGCCTCTATGGACACCCCTCCTGAAAAATAACGAGGTGTAAGTGACTATGGTCCCTCAGGTCTGGGTGGTGCTGAGGGAACATCTCCCTGCATCCTCATAGCCTAGGAATGCTGCTGTTGCCATTGTCCCCAACCCACGGGGCGTCATGGGGCGTCAAGAGCGTGTGGACTCACACGTGGCTTTTCCAGTGAAGCTGGGGAAATACTTAAACCAGTTCTCCATCCAGCAGCAGCATCCTCTGCTTTGTGTGGTTTTAACAATCCTGGTGCCAGGCTGCAGAATGTGTCCTGAAAAGATGGCAAATGTCAGTGATTTTACAACCAGTTTCATCAGTTTTTTCCTTTTTTCTTCTTTTGAAACTTGGAGATTTGGAAAGAAAATATTTTCCCTTTGAAATCCACCATACAGAATTTGGGGCTTGATATTTGCCAGCACAGGGTTGGTGGTTGCTTTCTCATCTGGCAGCATTTGTGTTGCAAGGCACACCTGTGGGGCAACCAGAGCCTGTTGGAGCTCTTATTTTATCCTTATCTGATGCTTAAAGAGAAGGAGACAGGACAAATTTCCCCAGACTAGATGCTACCTCTAAAATCGAGGTGTCATGTTAGGGTGTGCCTGGCTGAGGCACTCTGGGTCCCTGCTTGATGCCCTTTTCAGAGCTTCCCTTTGCATAGGGGGAGGCATGACAGGGCCCCGCAGTCCCACGGGAGCTGCCCAGACCTTACCCCACGAGCCCGATTTCCAACCGCATGTGCAATGCTCTCACAATATTAATTATTCTTTCCTCCACCTCCCAGTAATGGGGGGATTTTGAGTATGAAATTTTTCTTTCCTTTGCAGTTTTTGTTCAGAGGTTGTTTCCAGTGCTAATAAGAAAATTCTTACTGAGTGCTAAAATGAAAAAGATAAATCATTGGGATGGAGAGGAGAGCAGCTCTCTGGCAGTTCTCTTGCCATTCCCTCACCACCTTCAGCACATTTTTTGGTTTGTTCACCATATTAATCCTACTAAATCTTTTTGTGTTAGCAGCCAGCACAATAATTCAAGCATGTACTAACTGCCAGTAACAAATGTTAAACCTCACATCTGGGACAGAAAATACGATTTTTTCTGCTTTTAGGCAAAGAAAAATGGAGTAAAGGAAAACAGAGAGATGGTCCCTGGTCGGTGATGGCACCCAAACCCTGGGAAGTGGGTGGGATGCTCACAGGTCATAATGGTATATATATTTTATTCTTTTTTTTTTTTTTCCATTTAATTGTAGAAATGTAGGGTTGGATTTGACTTCAAAGTAAACAAACATAGCTGTTACATCTTCCAAGGTGATTTCATTCTTAATTTAAAGCCCATGAAATGTGGCACCTTGACAATAGTAGTGGGACCCATCTGACCAAATGGGAGAAACTAAGATTTCTAGGTGCAATTTATTTCATCCCACAGAAGACATTTAAAATAAATTAGATGAATCCCTCCCTAAAAGTGTCTCTCTTTGCTGACTAAAGAAACCGAGGGGTGATTAGCTCTGATGGAGACATGTATGCTGCAGATACCTTGAGTCAAGGGAGCTGAATCGTCTCCAGCTGATCAAGTCTTTATTTTCCCCCAGGTCCTGCTGACCTTTTGGCAACTTGCCTGAGCTCCAAGTAAGCAAACAGCTGGGAAGTGATAGTGCATTTGGGATAACTGATTTATTTTTAAGGTCTCTAGTCCACCTGCATGTGTTAATGCAACATTGGAAGCTGCCATGGTCGAGTGTGCATCTGGCTTTTGTCCCCTGCAACAGTAATAAGAGATTTAATGATGAGTAAAACAGCAGATTGTTGAGGTAAATAGGTCAGCGTTGTCCAAAAGAAAGGGGTAAGATAGGGAAGGACTGGGTAGGAAATCACCTGTGGACAGTAGTCACCAGTGCCTCCCCGATGAAATGGAAACAGCCTTAAGTGTGTTTGGGGGTTACCCAGGGCTGTCCTGGAGTGGGCACTCATCTCTGGCTTTTGGGGGTAATGTTGGCGGTGCAGTAATGTGCTTATCAAATTTGCAGGTCATGCAGACTGGGAAGAGCTTCAAGGGCTTTGCTGTACAGGGCTAGAATTTGAAAAGGTCTCGGTAAATTTGAGCAATGGTCTCAAAAGTGATGTGGTGCTATTCAGTAATGTAAATGCAATGCATGAGGATCAGTGATCCAGTGTGAGATGGGATGTAACAGGAGAGGTGAAGGCTTGGGGATGTCATAGTCCTCACCCACACCTTCGTTCTAGAGGTGATCATCACCTTGGGCTGCCAAAATCACAATATTGCGAGCATCTGTTACAACTCAGGGACAATCCTGCTCATCTTGGTGCTGGCAAAGCCCTAACTGGTGTGCTGGGTGCCAGGCTGTGCACTGGTCCTGAAGAGAGCAGTGAGGATGAGGGGAGAAATGGAGTCCTCTGAGGAGCATCTTGGGGGCTCTGTGTCCTGTGTAACTCTGGAGGAGGTGGAGGAGAGACAGGTGGTGGTTTTGCAATGCACAAAGTGACAAAGGAAGGGAATAAATATTTTCTTCATTGTGGTTGGGACCGCTGAGTAATGTAGCAATGCGAGCATCACTGAAGGATGTGGTTTCTCAGCTGCATTGGGAATTGGTGCCTGGATAAGGGCTGTCCCCCCCATGAGCCAGACAGGGGTTGAGGCATCCTTATGGCTATGCTTGCCAATGGCCACGTGCAGCTGGGCTCCTCTGGTCATCCGCAAAAGAAAGACAGGACACCAGTGAGAAGAGCAGAGCTTGTTTCTTCCCACCCAGGAGCCAGCGCCAGAGCGGAGATGCATGCGGTGAGCTAGCACGCTTAGCAATTAGCATTTCCTACATCTGCTGCTAACTAATCCCATCACACCCTGCAAGGGATGTAGGTGGGTAAGAACGATTATCCTCAATTTCAGATAACACGATCACAGGGGTTAACTGATTTCCAAAGGCTTCTTGGTGGCTGAGCTGGGATTACAGCTCAGCTCTGCGCTCCTGCTCTGTGCTCCCTTCCCTGCACTGCAGGCTGTATCCCATCAGTTCTATTTCCCTGTTTAACTTTCTGTGTTTACATCTGCCGGGTGGGGTTCCTCCCATTTTGCTGTGTTTGGGGTAATTGTGAGATGGTTTTTCCTTTCTAATGAGGGCATTTTTCTCCTAGTGTTAGCGCAGCATCGTTGATCCTGTGCTTGACAATACGCAGGCCTGGCTGCGCTTTTGACAGCTGTGTTTTTAATGGCTCAACAATTTATTTGCCTACCATGGCAGAGCTGGTTTTTGGGTGAGATGTATGACACTGAAATGTGCTGGTCTGGCAAGCCGATGCAATGACTGCTTTCTGACGGGACAAGTTGTTACCTGCTGTGCTGGGACATTTCAATTGCTAAACCAGATAATTACAGCCAAGGGTGAGCCGTGGGGTCTGGGCAGATGGCTCAGGGATGAAGTCCCCACAGTGGTCCCTGAATCATAGAATCACAGCATGATTTGGGTTGGAAGGGAACTTAAAGCCCACTCAGTCCCACCCCCTGCCATGGGCAGGGACACCTTCCACCAGACCAGGTTGCTCCAAGCCTCATCCAGCCTGGCCTTGGACACCTCCAGGGATGGGGCATCCACAGCTTCTCTGGGCAACCTGGCCCAGTGCCTCCCCACCCTCTCTGGGAAGAACTTCTTCCTGATATGCACTCTAAACCTCCCCGCTTTCAATTTAAACGCGTTACCCCTTGTCCTGTCACTACAGGCCCTTGGGAAAAGTCCCCCCCAGCTTCCTTGTAGCCCCTTCAGGTACTGGAAGGCTGCAATGAGGTCTCCTCGGAGCCTTCTCTTCTCCAGGCTGAACAAGCCCAACTCTCTCAATCTTTCATCACAGCAAAGGGGCTCCGGCCCTCGGAGCATCTTTGTTGCCTCCTCTGGACTCACTCCAACCTGTCGATATCCTTCTTATATTGAGGACCCAGGACACAGCACTCCAGGTGGGGTCTCCCCAGAGCAGAGCAGAGGGGGAGAATCCCCTCCCTCGCCCCCCTGGCCACGCTGCTC
>NW_010274145.1:4834-10179 GCF_000690775.1 Eurypyga helias
TTGGCTTTCTGGGCTGCCAGCGCACACGGCCGGCTCATGTTCAGCTTTTCATCTACCAAGAGGATGAAAGTCAGGCAATCTTCCCTTCCCTGGGGTTGCAGGGTCTGGCTTAGCCCAGACTCACCCCAGCATGCCCTCCAACATCCCAAGGAAGCAAATCTCAAATCCCTTTATCCTCCTGACTCAATGTTGGCCTCTTCTTGGACTGCTGGACTGGTTAGAGACCACTCGGCTGCTGTAAAATAAGTGAAACTGTATCCCCCAGATGCTTTCCAAGTAATACCTTCTCTCTTATAAATATGTAAGGCTTCCCTTATAAGTTGTTTTCCAAGTGTTTTCTTTTGTGTACAGGAAAGCTTTTATTCTTATGCCTGCTAATTCACTTTTGAGGACCTGTCACTTCATACGAGTAGCTAGTTGTAATGCAGGAATTTCCCTCTTCCTTCCTTCTTGTGTCTTGTAGTTTTGCTTCTCCTTCCAGTTTTGTTTCCCTGTTCCTTTGAAAAACATGACCCAGGTTATGTGCTTCTTTGTTTCTCTTCCCTCTTGGCTTGCCGAAGTGAGTGGTTTTTACATCCTCATCCGTGCTGTGTTGTAGTTGGGTTTCTCGGCGTGGATTTGGTAAGATGGCAATGGCAGGAAGCAGGTGGAGCATCTCCCACTGCCTTTTTACGTATGTATTTTACATTTGCTGTAATTGTGGAAGTTTTGAGTCAGCGATTTAGTCAAAAATATTTTTTAAAATTCTGGTGTGGTTGATGAAAACATTTCATTCACCCCTAAGTGCAATAATTCCTTGTACTGCACTTTGTATGTGTTTCTTCTTTGCGTGGCCGAGCCTTTTAGAAACCTTATTCGAAATAAGGTAGATTCAATTCAGAATTCAAGTATCACTTTCAGATTAAAAATAAATACAAAATAAATGTTAAAATTCTCCCTTTCCCCTGTCCACAGCTGCAGCTCTCAGTTCAATCTGATTTAGGATTAAGCCTGTTTTTGGTCATTCCCCAGCTGCCAAAACAACTTGTGTGTTCCTGCAGCCCCAGTCAGAGCATCTCCTCGTTAAACGCCTTTCTTGTCATTACTAAATCTCAGTGATTTTACTTAAGAAGTGCCCAGTGCCTGGAAAATCAGCCACTCAGCTACCCACCCTGAAGGGATGTCATGGTCTTGCTCTCCTTCCCAGAAGATGCTCAGAGCACCAGGAGAAACCCAAAGGGTGGAGAGTCCTTCTGAAGGTCCCATTCAGGAAGGGAAGGTGCTTCCCTGCTTTGGGACACAGGAGTGACTTGGGGATGAAAAGTTCTCATTTTGAAGAGAACGTCGAGCTGAGCAGCTTTCATGAAACCATTTCAAATCAATTTTTTGAACAGTTCTGACACTGACATTCAGGATTCATGTGCGTGATGTGCACAAAGCGGCCGTTTCCTGCAGTATTTCTGTTCCCAATGCGGTGGGAAACACCTTGCTTGCTGTGCAGTTGTCACAAACACACAGTAACAAGAATATTAGAGCCAGCAGAAACTAGGTGCATGCTGCATTTCATCTCAGGGATCCTGAGAGTCTGGGTGTCAATTTGTGGATTTTACAATTTTTTACAATTTTCACCCTCCTGCCGCGGGTGATGGAATGGGGCAGGTCCGGTGCCCATGGCAGGGCAGTGTTGGTCACCCCAGCCCTCGGGGCAGACAATCCATGTGCCCAGGCTGATGGCACACTGGGCTCTCAGGGAGTTTAGCAGCACAGACCGCCCCATCACAGTGACTTGTGTTCCCTGGCACTGCTCCATTCCCTGGCACAGATGCCGGCTTTGTCCCCCGTCCTCTGCACCGCCTGTGACAGCTCAACAATGGGCGGGCGGCTGCTGCGGGCGGCTTTTGATGCTCCTCACAGGCATCTGTTGCCTTGTGCTTCCCCATCTGCCACGTAGATCTGCTCCTATTTTCTGCAAGAACCACAGGGGCAAACCCTTTTGTCGCTGGAGGGTTCATGTGCTGCTGGACGGGTTTTCATACGGAGCGGGGAGCTCACTTGGTGAACAGGGTAATGAGCTTCTCTCTTGGGGATGCAAACACAGTCAAACCTCCTGAGAAAAGTTATAGCAATGCTTTGTGTCCCCTTTGGAAGGGCTTTTCTGGGTGGGTGGGTGTGCACAAACCAAGCAGAGAACTGCTTTGGCTGCCTGCACTTTGGGAAAGAGGGCTTGGGCATTTCTGAAGTGCTCAGATGCCCTGAAAGCAAAGACAATTATTGAATAGCTGCAGTGTTATGGAGTATTTTGAGGTGAATCATGTTGTGCAGCTGAAGAAGTAGTCATAGTAACCCCAAATTTCCAGCTGGGCATTGCCTGTGGGTGACCAACCCAACACATGGACAGGCTGTCAAGAGCTACAGGATGGTCTGGGTGTTACTGCTGACATGTGGAGCTGGAGGTACCATTGGCAATAACTCAGTTAAAGCTTGACAAGGGCATTACCTGTGAAGAACTATTTCTAGAAGTCGTCTGAGCACTGGTGTCACAGGTAAGGCCCAACCCCGCTCTGTGACATGCCTTCTCCAGGGAAAGGTCTCAAAGGCAGGCTGTAATTGCATAGAATAACTAAGCTCTGCATAAATTTAATCCTGTTTTCTCTGCTAATGCTACACCTACACACTAAAGTGCTTCTCGTCAAGTATGCCAAAGATATATGTAATAATTAAGTAGTCTTCCCATATAATTTTTTTTTCCAGGAGATGTACTTTCAAGTTCATCTTTATGATGCTGCCAAAACTTGCATGTAAAGAAAGTAAGTGGATGTCTTCTGAATAGTAGTTCCTTAGGGACAAAAAGTCCTGCTACAGTTCCATAGGTCCAAACAGTTTCCAGCATAAGACCATATTGCTGAGCAGGTGATAAGGTATGAGAAGAATATAAAGACTTTTTTGAGCCTTTATATTCTTCTCATACCTTATGAGAAGGTAGAGCCCCTGGAGCCCCTAGAGCCTCCAGAGCCCCTGGAGGCTGGTTTTCCTGGGGCAAGCGAAGTGGGCTTGGTGCTCAGAGCTTCACACAAGTGATCCCTGTGTTATTACTTAATTTTCTCCCTGGTGGTGTTGGAAAAAAGCAGGAAACATCCAAGCAGCTATTGTATGGGCATCACTTATTTGATAAAACCACTGGGTGACAAATGTTTTCTTACACTCATGGACATCTGCCACAGGCAGGATAAACCCCCCTGAGTGTGTAGAATAGGAAAGGGAAGAGAAAATGTTAGGTGAAACTTTAATTTTCACGTCATGTTTCTGGCATAGATTTCTCTGGCCTTGAACCTCAGCCAGTGGGTACAAGCAGGTCTAAGGCACCTAATTCAGAGGTTTTGTTCACCTGAGTCCAAGGGAGGAGGGGAGTTATTAGGGTTTGGTCTTAGCCTTGAGGTTAATGAGTAGACACAGCATCTCTGCTCTGGGGAAAGCCAGCTCCGCTCCACCATGCAGGGGCCTGTCCTATGGTGGTCCATACCATGGTCCACCCAACGGTGATAGGGATTGCAAGTCTGGACTCCCATCAACCTCTAACAGTATATCATGGAACAGACGCCTTCAGGTCTCCGGGAAAGCAATCTGCGTGCCAGGTAACTCTTCATTACAGAGCTGACTCCATTTCCCCATGTAAGTTTTTTTTTAGGGCGATGTGGCTGGTGGGGTGTTCGTCAGCATCACAGAATACCACCTGCAGGTAGAAAATTAAAACGAAATTGAAAATACTAGTGACTGTCAATGAAAAACAATGCGCTGGTATTTCCAAACAGCCTCTCGCTGATATAACCCTCTGTCTGCGTCTGTTTCTCTTTCTCGGAGAGGAACTTGCGCAATGTCAGACTTCAGCACATCGCAGAGGAGAGAAGGTTTTTCTGGTGGGAAAAGAAATGCAAAGACCATTTGCAGGGAGGAGCTTTTCCTCCTCTAGGCAGGCTGAAAGATCCCTGCAAAGGGCTGTTTAAGGCTCTCCCTGCCCAAGGATGGGAAATGTGCTCCTGTTTTGTAAGGGAAAATATTCAAGGAATGCTTGGAGTATTAAAAAAAAATTTTAGGCTCATTCAAGAAGAGCTAATGACTTTCTCTTCCAAACCCACCTTCACATTGCCTAGGACAAAATAGGACATTTCAAGTCTGGGGCTCCAGCTGTGTGACACTATGTTCCTTTTTATCTGTAGATATAGCAACACTCAATTTAGGTTAAAATTCATGAAAAAGATAAGCTCACCACTTCTTTTTTTTACTGCAGTCAGGAAAAGGGATTAGGCAGCTTGCCTCGCTGGTGAGACCACTGACACAGGTAAAATACATATAGTACATATATGTACATATAGCTTCAGTCCTGTGTCAGCTTGAGCGTGGCCACTGGCCTGACGCTGGGTTAGTGCTATGACTGCATCTGGGAATAGGGATTTTTTGGGTAT
Source organism: Eurypyga helias (assembly GCF_000690775.1). Lineage (NCBI taxonomy): Eukaryota > Metazoa > Chordata > Aves > Eurypygiformes > Eurypygidae > Eurypyga > Eurypyga helias. Next base: position 9,274 of record NW_010274145.1, read on the forward strand.
GTGGCAGTAATTATCTCTTACAAACATGGGCTGACACCACTCTTACCCTGGGTCGGCAGGGCTCAGCGCTGCTCAGGGTTGCCCTAAATGCACCCAAAGAATCTGCTTACCTATTTTTGCCTTGCAGTTCCAACACACCCTGTTTAAAGGCAAGGCTTTCCTTGATCGTTCCACCTGCGATGCTGCAGGAAGGGTACTCGGTGTGCGAAGGAGAAGGTAGAGCTGTGTGCTGCAGGCTCGGTGGGAGCTCATGGCTCGGGCTCCCCCATGTGGGACGGGATTTTTTCCCTTTAGGATAAATGCGGTTTTCCACAGACCGGCAGCCAAATAATCCCTGAGACATTGCACGGAGTGGAAACACCAGGTATGTCAACACCCACCTGTTGCTGGAGAAAACCCGCGGATCCCTCGGCCGCCCAGTGCAACAGCGAAATGTCTGTTTGCAAAGCTGACGTGAGGCTGGAAGTTGTGATTCATTTAGCTGATTAATACAAATGACAATTCAGCCTACAGCTCCAGCAATGGTACCTACGCTGGTGGCTTTGCCCTCAAACCGCCTTTTGAAAGGCTTTTCCCAGTTTTGGGTGCTGTAACTCTGGTGCTTCTCACGGCTCGGGAGCTTTGGTGTGAAATGTGCTGATGGGCTCATTTCTGTTACTCCTCTGCAGAGGAAATCGAGTGTTCTCTTTCAGTCTGCAAAGGCTTCCACCTTTTTTTTTAAAAAAAGTGTGCGTGCAGAAAGGAATTTCAAGATATGATGATTTTACTAAATGCATTTGCTAGTGCAATAGCAGTCTGGAGCAAAGAGTTTACTGTGAATAACTATGCTGGTTTTACTTGGGACAGAGTTAATTTTCCTCACAGTACCTAATCCGAGGCTATGGTTTGTATTTGCCCTGAGAATAA
>NW_010274145.1:10258-10674 GCF_000690775.1 Eurypyga helias
ATTTCTGATACTGCCCCTGTTCCCAAGCTCTGCTCTACAAGATGCTGGGAGGGGACATGGTCAGGACAGCTGACCCAAACTGACCAAAGGGACATGCCATGCCATCAGACAGTATGCTCAATATATAAATCTGGGGACTTGGCCAGGAGGGCGATGGCTGCCCAGGAACTGTCTGAGCATTGGTCAGCCAGTGGTGAGCAGTTGTATTGAGCAGTGATATAACTTAATTTTGTTTTCCTTCATTTTTTCCTTTTTTTTTTTAAATAATTACATGTCATCAGTAGCAGCATTAGCATTAATATTTTCATTACATCATAATATTATTATTCATAGGATCATAGAATCACAAAATGGTTTGGGTTGGAAGGGACCTTAAAGCTCATCTAGTTCCAACCCCCCTGCCGTGGGCAGGGACA
>NW_010274145.1:10860-21635 GCF_000690775.1 Eurypyga helias
TCTCTACCCCATCTCACTGGGGGAGGGGAGGAGGTGAACAAGTGGTTGTGTGGTGTTTAGTTGCTGAATGCGGCTAAACCAGGACAATAACTGAGTCAATTAATTTGGCCTCATTTTTTTTTGCCTCGCAATTTTTCTAACCAACCGATTATAATTATTGCTTTATTTACCTGAAATTTTAAGCACCAAATAACTTCAATGAAAAACATTCCCTGCATAGGTCTTTCATAGCTATTTTATGTTATGGGCACTTAAGGGACTTTAATTAACCTTAGCAGGCATCTATGTTGTACAGTATCATGCCTTGTTTCAGAATGGTTTCACCTGGGCTTTGGAGTCAGCTCTCCACAGCCAGCAGTTGTGGATCCCAGTCAGAAAATGTAATTCTCAATGACTTGTCTCTAATATTGTCTCCTAAAATTACCTGCTGTAAATATGCTCAAAAAGAAATCTACTTCCTAAAAGGTCCTTATTCAAAGCAAATATAAAAGGGATCAGAATGTGGCTGAAGCAAATCCTGTAGGATCTTCTGAGTCTTTGCTGGTGCTTCCCTCTGATGTAAAAGACCCACGGTGGCCCCATCTCATGGGTTACTCTCTGTGGGCCTGTGCCTCTCATTTATGAACCCATTTTGAGCTATGGAGTTTACCTCACGAGACACGCAGTCTTCAGGTTTGCACTGAGAGATGAGAGCAAAGGGATATCCCCTGGGACATCCACCGGGTCATCTTAAAACATCCATTGGGACTCAAAATAGAGGTACGTGCTGATGTGCAGGTGGTAGGACTGGTGGGCTGGAGGCACCCAGTGTTCCCCTGCCTGGTCTGACCCTGAAATTGGGGTTTCATGGAGCAAATATACACCGGTTACAAATATGTAAATATAAATCCATTCCCAAGAAGCCACTGGGCCTCCCCAAAGTAACTGCCCTCTTTCCATCTCCTGCAGTCGTGTGTTCATCATGCTGCCCATGACAGCCCAGGATAACCCTGGTGAACTAGTACAGCTCTTCAAGGTGTAGTGTAATAACTTCAGTAATCAAAAAAGACCACCATGTACACATTCAACATTCAAAATCAGCATCAAAAATCATGAGTTATATGCCAGAAGAACTTTTCGTTTCTGATTGTTATTGTGTTGGTCCTGGTTTGGGAGCTTTTGGGTCACATTTTCTGGTTTTCCTTTTGAGTCACAAAAGCATAAAAACTTGAACTTATTCTAGATGTCTCAATTCTCATGATTTCCTTAAGAATGTACTAGAATCTGTCTCTTTTCTGTAATTTCACCTCCTGAAGTCTGAGGATACTGACGATTGTTGGAAAAATCAGTGAGTGAACTATAACTCATCAAAAGACTGATGGCCATGATGTCCTGGGCATTACACCCATGTGCTTTGGGTTTTCTAGGGAGGGGAAAAGCTGGAGGTGGCTGGGGATCATGTGAGGACCAGCCTGGCATGCAGCAGGGCTTCAGCAGTGGATATTCATGGTCCTGCTGAGCTGAGCTCCTGCTCTCACCCCAGACCTGTCCCCAAAGTCATGACATCCCTTCTCAAGTCCCTTAATTGGGGAGCACACATATTATTTAAATTCTGAAAGAAAATGTGAAAAACCTGAACCCTCCCTCTCAGATCAACAGAAATATATCTTTGCTTTTAACTATATTCTTCATTAAAGTAAATTCCTTCAGCCCCGATGGGTGTAAGAGTGAAGCAATAGGTGGAGGCAGAGGGTTAAAATTGCTTAGCTGGTGTGAAGTGAGCTGTGAGGAACAGGTTCCAACAGGCCCCCGTGTAAGTAATTCTTTCTTTAGACTTAATCTTCCATCTCAGTTTACAATTAAGCACATAATCCTTCCTGCTTTAATATTTCTGCTTCACTCCGTCACTTCTCTTCTTCCAGGGCAAGACCTGAGCAGGAGACTCAGGAGAGTGTAGACCTTGTGGATCCTTCTTCTCTTCTGAGAGAAGGTCCACTTCTGGTGTCACGGCAGCGCTTGGGATGGGATTAAATAGGTTCAGGTCCAGAATTTACCTCCCTGACCCCATATGACAACCCAGCTGAATAAACAAATCCTAACAATTTTTGGTGAGTCACTGTTTTGGAGAACACTGAGGAAACTGAGAGTCCACTTCACCTGCAGTTGTTAGAAATATGGTCATCCTGGAGTATTTAAATGCCTTTGGTTGGACTGGAGTTGAGCAGGAGACTGCTGGAAACCAGACACCATTAATCTGTGATCCAAAAATGGTCACCTATGGGTGACCCGCAGGATGCATCCCCCAAGACTCCCCGAAGTCACCATGTGGGATTTACGGGGAGCATTGGTTGTGCATGGTCACGTTGCTGCCATGGTGGGGATGGCCCTGAGCTGGGAGGTCATTTTGCCATTCGGAAGTGAAGTGAACCAAGAGGCAGAACTTCAGCTACATCAACTGGCCTGCACCTGCAAGTATGTTTAATATATCCCATATTCCCTCCATACTTCCCATACCTTCCAATAGTAGATTTATGTAACTATTTTACAACCAATATGGACAGAAGTTTAGAGAATTACACATTTTTTTATCGGCTGTAAAGTCATTATAGAAATCTATCACCTAAAATATGACCACCGTGGAAAGAACCTGATACTCCTAAAGCAGCCTTTATAAAAGCTTTATTGGATTTTAATTTGCAGCACAGGCTATAAATTGCACAAGCTGCAGCGCTCGTACCATGTCCCTGACATGGCATACACTGGGCTGCCCTTGAACCAATGACAGTGACGAAGATGCTCTTTTTAATAAAGTAACTACCTCCATGAGAGGTCTCCTTCAAACACTTTGTTATGGTTGTGTCAAGCTGCCTAGAGACACCTGCCACAGCCAATTGCCTTGGCTTTTAGTGTGGAGAGGGTAGATGAGCTCTATTAGGGCCGGTCAGATTGCGGATCTTGGAAAATATTTTTTGAGGGTTGACACCTTTCCTGCCTATAGTTAAAAATGTCCTGTCGGTAGGGCTAATGCAGGGCTCCCAAATCATGTCTTAGTGTGGTCCTTCAATCCTCTCACTTTAACCGACACGGATCTATGGCACTGAAAAATTCCTGCGTGTGTTGGCTACTTGTTATGTGCTAAATTTATTCCAGCAAAGTGTTCAAGCTGGGCCTTAATTCTGTCCCTGTTTACCAGCGTACTCGTGGCCAGATGATTGTTTTTAGTACTAACAACAATAGGCACAACAATGGGATTTTCAGTAGGCTCGAGTAGAAGTAGCCCACATCAGAAGCAATCTTTCTTTTCAGGTGACAGTCCGTCTTTTCCCATCGTTACCGGTGCCCCAGTACTTTCATGTCATTTAGGGACTCAGGAAATGTTGTCCCAAGTCAGATGTGGTATAACAAATCCCTCTGACTAGTATTTTTTTTCCCCCTAATACTGTGCTAAGGACAAAAAAACCTTCAGAATTGAAAGTGTAGATGTATCCCATAAAAAAAACCCAACAGTAAAATGCCCATGGGAAATACCTTGTGAAACCCAGTCATTTAGTAGCTGAAGCCTTAAAGACTTCAATATATGTGTAGACTGTGTCCATCTTGCACATAGAACAAGAAATGGCTGTAGGTCTTATTCAGGCAATTCAGCTGTAGAGCGGATTCAGGCGTGAGTAGATCCAGGAGTAGGTAACCCTTGGGCTACACCGCTTGGAGGTTCCTGAAGGTGTCGTGGAGCCAAGGAAAGAGCAATAACAGGTTTATAAAAAATATAGGATGGTCATGGACTGCTGAAGCCAGTCACTAAGGCACCATCAGAATTTCTGTTTGTGATAGGTGACCATCTCTAACAGCACAAGACCCCTGCTCCACTCAGCCTGCCCTGGGGACTGTGATGGAGGGATTTGTTTCCTGGATCTGGAAGTCATCACGGCCTAATTACAGTAACTAGAAATAAAGTAAAGCTTAGAGGAAAAGTGTGATTTCCAGGAACGTTGTTTGATGGCTCATACCTGATGCGTGGTTGTTGGCCTTGTGCATCCCCCAGCACACGTGAAAACTGAGATAAAGTGAGGATAGGAGCTGTGTTTGAAATTCAGATTTTTCTCAGACTTTTCTTTAATAAGACTCGTATTTATGGTTATAAGAATGGATTTATGTAATATCAAACTCAGGCTCAAAGACCTGTGAGATATAAATCGAGTTGTAGAAATTACCCTGGCAGCACGAGCAGTAAATCTGGCAGCGTAACAGGGGGGTAACACACCTGGATGCATTAAGGTTGAAAATAAACTGGGAGGATATTTCTCAGCCTCAGACCTGTAGAAATTTCAGTTTGCGTTGCGATTAATGATTTTAAACAGTTTATTTTGCAATATGTAGTTTGATATTGGAACTTCTCCAGCCACTGGTGGTCCTAACGTGGATCCTGGCATGCAGCAGTGTGAGGGACAGGCTGCACCATGAGAACGGTGTAGATGCACCCCATGCTTCAAAGATCCTGATTTCCCAAAGCAGGGGAAAGTGATAAGTGACTTTCCCTGGGAAGAATGCGTAAACAGAAAGAGTAAATAAATCCCGGCTGTTCTTTACCAAAATGGGCCTCTGGAATCAGGGAAGGACACAATATTGTCTACTTGTGAAGCAAAGACTGTAATCAGAGCTAAAAAAGTGCCATTCAAAGCGTGAAAAGGAACTGGAAATAGCACTTGCTTAATGAGAAATTATTAGCTGTAGAAATGGATAAGGAAAGTTTTCTTTGGGGAAAAAGCCCCACTGGGGTGGCAAAAGACAATGAGGAGTTTGCATCGAGTGTCCTGTAAAGATTATATCAGAGCAAAGGTGACTGGAGGATTATTAATATGGTGATGAACACGAGGACCTTCCAGCAATTGCCTTTGTGCTGCGTTTTGAAAGATCCAGGGTGATTTCTGGCATCGCATCGGGATGGCAGGGAAATTTCCAAGCCGTTAGCAACCACGGAGGATACTAAACGCCCGTGAGCGGGGACGAACGTCTCCAAATCCGCAAGGCTGGGCTGTTGGACCTGGGCGGGAGAGCTGGTTTAGTGACCAGCCACTGGTGCCTCCTGCACGAACATCCCCGGAGGAGATGGGGAAAGTGGCCGTGCCGGAGCGGCAGAGGAAGGCTGGGCAGGCAGGAGGCTCTGTGTGAGCATCGGTTGGGCTGCCTGACAATTTCTGGGTGAAAGAATGGAAAAGGTGACATCAGATGTGATAGATAAAGAATTAAAGCACAGGAGTGTAATTAATGCCAGTCAAAATGGTTTTATGGAAAACAGATCTTGTCAAAGAAATGTGATTCCATTCTTTGATGAGATAACACATTTGGTTGATAAAAGTGACTGTGTTGAGGTAATAGACTCCTCTAAAGCGGTTAGTGCAGCACGGGCTGACACTCTGATTAACATTTATCGTGGTAAGCTATCAATAACGAGCACATTAAATGGATGGAGGGCTGGCTAACTGACAGGTCTCCGAGAGGGACTGTCAGGAGGAAATCAGCAGCAAATGGTGATATTTCCAGCGGGATTCCTCCGCCAAAATCAGCGCTGCAGGCACCCACGCATGGTGTAAGGGGCGGCACGATGGTTTTTAACTGCGTCCCCACAAACACCAGTTTCTGAAGTTTTATGTTATTTGTGTAATGTAATTACCAAGTGGCTGAAAGGAGGGAGAGCATCCCAATTTTACCGGCTTCTTCGCCAATAACCTGAAGAGAACTGATGGGAGGTCATCGGTGAGGGGATTTTATTCAGGTTTTGCACTTAAGGTGCAAAAACGAGAGCAGAGCTTGGAAGGGATATTTAATTGGTAGCTTTTTTTAAGCACCTACTTCTCGGCATCCTTCATGGGCGACGGTTCTGTAACTCTTCCGAAGACTAAACTGATGAAAGAAACTGGAGCAAGAGCATATCAAGGACAAAGCCAGAATCCAGATTTTAATGAAGCAAACATAACCTTTTACGGAGGCAAACTCACCCTGAGTTCGTCAGAAACCTGATTAAAGCCTATACAGCTATTCAGTATGGTGTTTAATTATAGTCAAGCCCAGGAGCCCCCTCGGAGTTAAGGATTTTCAGGATTTCTAATAAAATTTCCCTTACCTTCTTAGACTTTTGGAGGCTTACAACTTACTTATAATGAAATACGCTTCAGGCTGAAGCTTGCTGATATAAAATGATAACATGGTTGGTGCCCACCTGAGAGTGAGGTATTTTGGGGGGCTGTCTGAAAAAAATCCCCGCAGCTCTCTTTATTTTCCTTGGTTTTTTAAATGTAGGAGACACACAGGATAATTTTCTTATTTGTAAAACTTGTCCAATTACCTTTCCACTACCTGGCCCCAGAACACAACATCAGAGAAGTTTAGAGGTTCACACCTGGAAAGCCATGTTGAGGGCAAAAGTTCTTTTTGTTGTGAAAAATGAGGTAGGAGTGCAAATGCTTCTTGTCTTTTCTGGTGTGAACATGAACATTTGAAGAAAATAATTGGGGAAAAACCTCCTGCTCCAAGCCAGGGAACCTTTTAAAACCTTTTCCTGGCTCTCACCTGGGCTTAGGAGCAGGCAGGGTAAGGCAGTGGTTTTGGGAGGAGGCAGGAAGAACGGTAACAAAATTCTTTAAAAAATTGCTTCTATGACTGTTTCCTTCTCTCTTGAGCTACGGTGCAGGACTGGGACCTTAATTCTACTCGCTTCAAGTTTATTGGAATAACGTCAAGACAGCAGCCACATTTTAATTAAAAAGGGCTTGTGCATTTTTTGCTTTAGCATTATTTATTTGTTAAATGAGTTTGCTGTGATTAATACGCACATGGGGAGAGGGGCAAAACGCTCTCTTTACTCTTGGATCCAATAAATCTTATGCAAAAATACATTGATTGCCGCTGCTGCCAAATTGCAGACCCTGGTTATTGCAGTGAGAATGGGTGTAATTGTGCACGTTAAGCATCGTCTCCTTGCTCACTCAGCAGAACTGGTCACAGTTTAGTTGCTCTAGGTTTTTTCTCCCTTAATACAGTGATTTTATTATGCATGCGTGAAGTTATAAGCATTTCCACCCTGAATCCCCGCAAGCATATCAAAGCAAACCATTGAAAAAAGGAAGTTTGTTTTTTCTCTTGTTGCTGTGCTCAATTCACAACAGAATGTAGCAATAATAATAATAATAGTAATAATAATAAGCTGTTTGAGGGAAAAGGGCAAATCTTTCCTACCTAGTAAGAAGATGACAGAAACAAAATCCCCAATCTTGTGCTAGGACCAAGACCTGCAACTGAAAACATCTGGTCACCACAGTCAAATGTTGTCCCAAATTAACAAGGAAAGGAATTATTCCTGTATAAACATAGAAGGCCATGAAAGAGTTGGTGAGAATTTGAAGAGGTGTTCACAGTAATCTGTTAATGCAAGGAAGCAGTGAAATAAATCCTAGCAGTTCTGCTTAGGGCTGAGCAGTGCTCCAGTGCCTGTTTTTATCCAAAACGCTTTGCTTTGTGCTGTATGATTTTTCACTCACCAATAGATATGGGGGTGGGGGGGGAAGCCGCCTTTAGCATATTTTTTACAGCTGTAAGCACAGAAGTGAAAAGGATCAAAAGAAATAATTTATCATCTTCTTGCATGCTTACAAAAATAAACGCACTTTCAAGTTGCAGAGACTTTTCCCAAGTTTCCCTGCATCACAGACTATTTATAAAGGCTCAGCACTACTTACTTTCTGTGGAGGTTTGAATTTTTCACTTCAACAGCAGCTTCTATCTGTGGATCTCCACAAGCTTATGTAAATAGCAACGGGTGATGTTCCCAGTGCTGCTGTGGAGTATTAGCTCCCTTTTAGATAGCATGGGACGGGGATAGAGAGATGGTGTACTGCAAGTCATGTCTAGTTACTCCTATAAATAGCCTTATGCGATGCTGTCTGCTGGCTATGATGTGATGGGGGCCTAAAAATACCTGCCCTGGACTGATTTTGCATCCTGAAAATTTGCTGCTGGGAACTAGGTGTTGGGCAATTGACCACCGAGGGGGTCCTGACGGGTCGATCTCACATGCATTTGTTCATGGGTCACTTTAAAATGCCATTCCAGTGTATTTCTCCAATTGCAAAATGGTCAGATGTGGCAAAACGCAGGACAAGCTGGTTGCTGATCGTTGTGTATCCCCGGTGTGGTGGGTGTGTTGGGCTGGCATCGTGCCTTGCACTGGAGCATCCCTACTCCATGGGTCAGACAGACGGCGGTGCGAGAGCAAACCTCCTAATTATCTTCAGATGTTGTAATTAAATGGTGCTAAACGTATCCACGGTGTTAGTTTCTGGGTGGCTGTCATGTTTCATTGCACAGGGGAGTTAATTTCACTTCGTTGGAGAGAATGAAGAGAACTAATCTCCGTCTCCCGTGACGTTGGGTGTGTTGACGTTGAGGATATCTATATGTTAAAATGGCTCAAACCATATCCACCTTCCATGAGGCCACCTGGGGACAGGCGAGATGAGCTTCAAGGAGGCAGATTTCACAAATATGTCATCTTTAGCAATTAAATGTATATTTAGCAATTCTGTGGTGTTTTACTTCTAATCTTATCAAGGTGAGAAGATAACACGTAAAACTTAGGTCTGGAAATCCCAGCTATAGGATGGAGAAGTGTTACAGCTGTGTACAAGGCAGTGGGGACGGGCACAAGGCATTGGGGGAGGGTACTGTGAGGCTGCCGATAGCCAAAAAGAGGTTTGCACCTACTACGTTACTGAGGCCGCTGTTGGCTAAGCACCCTTGTTCAAGTGCGTCGCTGGGGAAGGGGGGAAAGCAAAGCCCACATTGTCCTGTGGACCTTTGTACACACTCCTGTGCAATTCATCGTAACGGAATTAAGCCTGGTAAAGGCGGCATCGCCCTCATGTTGGAAAGAAAAATGGCTTTGTGGAGTTTCCCATTGAAGTTCTCTCTTTGGACACTCCCACCCATAGCAAATCTGGTGTGGAAAGACCAACCTCAAAGCTTTTTTCAGGTTTCAGCAAAATAGAATCTGAAGAATCACATGTTTGTCAAAGAGTGTTCTCCAGCTGAGAGATGTCGTTTGTTTGTTTGTTTGTTTGTTTTATAACTTGAGGCCTTGGAAATTTTGAAGGCAATGCTATGAAAATTTCCATTTTCTTCATAAAGCCATGTTTTACCTATAAGATCACACAAAATATTAGTTTACTTGGTGGTAACTGTAAGCACAGGAATTCTATTCCCTTCAACAGCACCCAGGGGGTTATTACATACAATATTGGGAAAACGGAACAAACCCCAGTGAATCTCATTGAGAAATGAGTAGCCTCCAAGTGTTGTCCTCCAACAGCGTCGTTCTCCGTCCATCCCTCAGGTGTTGAAGCCCAGGCAAGGTGCCTTTGGGAGATGGACCTTCTCCAGACAGGCTCCACTGTTTCTCCAAGTCCCTGTGCTGGGAACAGTCCCCCATGGCCCTAGTCCTTGATGTCCTCAACAGATATTCCACCAAATATCTTCTTTGATGGTGGAGGGAGTGTGAAGTCGGAGCTTGCTGGGCTGTGCATCTCACAGCCACTCTACAGCTGAAGGGTGATGAGGATCAGCACTGAAACCCACAGAAAATGAAAAAGCCTCTCCTGGTGTAACCCTGCCAGGGTAGTTACACCCTGGTACAGAGTTGGTATAACATGCAGCCCTTTGCAGTCCAGAACAAAAACCCTTTTCTCTCCTTTCAAAGCAACCCAACTGCTACTAGCCAGCCACCGGCTGGAATAACCACCCTGAACACTCAGCCTGAAGTCCCACAAGGCCTAGCATGAATCCTGTGCTCCCAGAATGGACAAATCAGTCCAAAAAACCACCAGTAGCCACGTTTATACCCAATGAGAGCTCTTTGCATTTATTGGAGGCTAGGTGGGGGTTGATAGCCGTTCCCTGGCTTCTCCTGCTCCTCTGAGGTCTCGGTCCGCCTTGGGCAGGCAGCAGCAGGTCCCTGGCAGGCCTGGTCACGCTGCTGCAGCCCCCAGCTCTGCTTCCGTGTACCGCTGCGAGAGCTGGGACTCATCACCCAACAGCCATGTAATCAGACTCATTGGCAAGTGCTATCAAACGGTAATTATTGCAATTTGCATAAATATAGGTGAGCTCATCGGCAGCAGCTGTTCCTTCCCAGCCTGGGCACAGCGTGCATGTGTCTGTGCTGAATGACACTTCTGGGGGAAGAACAGGGGAAAACGGGGGTGGAGGAGGAAGCTGAGAGGTTGTGTGGCATCACCCTTTGCTCGCCCAGGTTGGTGCCGTGCACATTGTTCCTCCAAGATGCTCCTTTGGGCATGAATTGCTGAGCAATAGAAAAGGGTGTCCTCAGCCTCTGCAATCCCCCGTCTAACCTACTCTGGCATATTTTGGGTTTTTTCATCTCTGCCCTTACTCACCTGCACCCAGATGTGTTGTGCAGTGCAACCAACTGGTGAAATCATCTGGTGTCAGGATGCAAATTTAATAAACCAGAAGCATTTCACTGCCTGCTCAACTCTTAACAGACTCCTAAATCCACATCTTTATTTGGTGTTAACCCCATTTGAATGTGCTCATGGTTTAAGGCCCTGGCTGGGGCAGTGCCCAGGGACGATGCTGAGGCTCTTGAGCAGAGACATGGAAGATTTTTCTGTCTTTCTGCTGTAACTGGGAGCTTTTTCTTTTGCTGCACTTAAATCTGTTATTGGCGGTTGGTGACAGCAGAACCAAAGGTTATAGATGTGTGCAATTCTTTGGTTTATTTGATT
>NW_010274145.1:21656-26125 GCF_000690775.1 Eurypyga helias
AAAAAAAAAAGAGTAGTTTAAATTTTCAAATGAAAAGAAAGGGAACCAGCAATTCATCGAGTTTTGACAGAGCACTCCATCATTTACTCCTCTTCCAGGAACAAAAGTGAATTTGCAAAAAAATAAAGACAATGGGAGGTACAAAGTTTTTCCAAAGAGAAATGTTTCTCTATTGTTTTAACAAACGTGAAGAACGAGTGCAAACGCACACAGACATCCCCGCTGCACTTCCTCTGAGCCATAGTTTTTCCTCTGTCTTCCCAAATGAATGCGAGGGCACGGATACGGGCACCCCCTCTCCTCCCCATCCTCCTCCCCACCAGCTGTTGGTACCTAACAGTCACTTCTCCTTTTGAAATAATTACTGTCTGTAGTGGTTTTGGAGAGGGCTGAGGTTGCGCTTCCCATAATAATGAAGGAGAGAAAGACAGTCGGTGTTTCAATCCTTTTCTGGTGGCACCCAGCATTCGTTATGCTATAAAATGTTACTACTGCCTATACACCCTTGAGTAGGTACGTTTGAGTGCTTCGTTACTGCATAAATACCCTGACTACATCAGGAAAGTAGCAAGAGGGTTTACATAGCTTGGGCTTTTCAAAAAAACGCTGAGAATAATAATTTCTGCTTTGGCCCAATTTCTTCTTGCTCTTTCTCCTGCACCAAGGGGCAGCAGGAGGACAGCATGTTGTATCCCTTACGAAGAAGTCTATGGGACAAATGGGTTGCTGTCGAAGTTTTGGGTGGAGATGGCACTCAAAGGTTTTTTTGCATTCAACAAAGTGATGCCGGCAGCGAAGCCCGAGGCTTGGCAGCGGAGCGAGGCTGTAACGCGGCGTGCAACCCACGCGTCGTGCTGGTGGATTAGAACCGATGGGCGATCGGATTCATGGGATTGGAAACTGCATCTCGGGGATCGTCATGACCATCTAGCCACTCTCTAATGAGCCTGGCCTGATTGCTCTCCGTGCTGGGCACGTGCTTTCTGGAAAAACCCTGACTTCTGCAACAGCCTTGGGGCAACGCTCAGGCTGAAACCCCAGAGCTGGTGCTAAGCTCAGCTAATTCTTGCTTTTCTAACAGAGACTCACATTAGATCAGCTTTGCCACCGACCCAGTCTGGTTTTCAAGCAAAGCTTTGTATCTTCCCCCGTTGATGAGAAATTCACAACTCTGTGGAGTTTTGGCATGGCAGAAGGTAAAGGGTCTCAGGGTTTTAGTCTGTTTTCCTCTGAGCTGCTGGGTTCTCTCCAAGCCCACGTCGCGAAGCGGAGGCTGGGCTGTGGGAAAAGCTCGGCTGAGGCACCCTGGAGGATTTGTGCTGGAGGCCCTGATAAGCAAAAGCACGGAATATTGCTCAGCTCAGCTTCCTGGGGTAGTTAGAGCCTAAAAACCTCCATGAGCTGTGTGCTGGGCATGGTTCAGGGCATCAGAAACAAAAATCCTTATGAGAGGCACAGCAAGGCTTGGTTTCTCTCCAGGCTGTAGATGCACAAATATTTTGAAAGGTATCAGAAACACTGCAGATTTTTCATAGCCCGTAACTAGGATGTCCGTTCATTCCTGAAAAAACATCTCAACTTACACAGCCGTGTAATACCCATTAATAGCTGCGTGCTCGTTTAACCGCCAGCATCTCTCTGCTGCCTGGCCCTCAGGGACAGGGCTCTGCCCTCCCACCCGGCCGTCCTGGGGGCTGCAGGCTGCCATCCAAATGGACAAGCTCCACGGCATAAAACATTTACAAATTATTCAGAAGTGCAAAATAGCGAGGTACCTATTTTTAATGCATTCGGGTATTCCCAGAGTCAGTAAAAAAATTGTAATTCCCATAAATAAGCGAGGTCCTGCAGCAGCTCTACATGCTGTCACTAAAAGGCAAAGAAAACAGAGGTAACTGCAGCCTGGGACCCTGCTGTGGATTTCTCAACATATATTTCCACACTTAACAGTAATAGCCGTTGACGTATTTTATTTATTCCAATAGCACAAGGTCCCTGTTTACTTCAGGACACTCAGGTAGTTCAGTTACCCTTGCACTGAGGCGTTGTAGTTTGATCAACGTTCATTTAAATGAATTAAAAAAAAAAGGCATTTGGAATAAATGCTACCATTAAATTTAACAGTGTATGCTGGGTGCTTGCCTGAGCCCACCCAAACCTCCCAGCTCTGTGGGGAGGCAAGGAGAGAAGCACCTGCGAGGTGGAGGAGGTGTCTGACAGACAAACTGTGAGACTCCTCATCATGGGAAAACACCCAAAAACATGTATAATGGGCCAAATTCCCTCTTCCCACAGACATCTTCCTAAAGCCCATCAGCAGATGCTGGCGGTGGAGCTGGGGTGCTTTTCATGGGCCTAACTTGGAGGTGGATAAACCTGGCAGATACAAAATCACCGACTGCCACTGTCAGCTGGGGCGAGTTGGGATCTGAGCATGGAGTTCTGCTGTATTTTAACAGGAAAGGGTTATTGGTCCCATTTCTCCCCAGTGGGCAGAACACCTCACAAAGTAAAATTCAGGATTACCATAAATGTAAATAGGTGCTCTTGCAAGCCGTAATGGATTAAAAATGCTTATGGAGCTTTTATGAGGGAAAAATCACTATAATCATCATAAAAATCTCTACCTTTCAGACGTACTTAATGGAAACGGGGAGTGTTTACTTACTCCTTTGCTTAAAACTGCTCGTGTGATGCAGAAATATTTAATGGAGATGTATATTATACATGGAATTAATTTACCGTTTCACTTAAATAACTCCTTCCATAAAGCAGCAATTGTTAATGGAAATGTGCTGGAAAGTTGGTTATTAGAAAAGGTAATGTTTTTATGTTTTTCCCCAAAACTCTACGTGACAACCAATATTTAATAGACCTTTTTCTGCAGAGATCTCTGTAGGGCTGGTAGGAGTCGTAGCCTCCAAGTATTTAATCAGTGATGGTCCAGAAGGACAGTGTTCACCCTGGGAGTCGTGGGCCAGCGGTGCCGGATTGCAGGGATACAAAAATTAGCCAAAAGCCATTTTTTACAAGGATGAAGCATCACTTTGCTTGTGTTGTTCATCTACTTGCCTCAGTGCAGCACCAAATTTCAGCTTCGGTGTCTGGGGGAGAAATCGAAAGCATAAATGGCAAAAAGCTCCTCGTCTGACGGGAGCTCCTGCAACCGGACAGAGGAAAAGCTTTGGAATTTGGCAGTGGCCTGGCTTGTATTTCACAGCCACAAGATCCTGACAAGGTAAAGCTCCTCTCAACGCCCACTCCGAAGACAATTCCCATTTCCCCAGCAAGAGTAAGGAAAAGGAAACCATTTGGAGTTATGTGAGTGTGTGTGACAAATCCCAGCACCGCGGCTCTAATTGATTTAACTTGGGGCTGGGGATTGAATTACTTGAAAGGAACTGGAAAAGCTGTTCGGGGCTTTTTCTTTCCATCCATAACCACCACCTTAAACACACAGCACATGTAGCGGAGCGTAACAGCCCGGGCGAGCCCTTGGTAGAGTGATTTAGACTGCACTCAGCAAAACAAAGAAGCTAAATTAAAAGCAATCATACTTAGCAACAAAAACAGGTATTACACTGTTATTACTCTTCGGGCAAGGTGCGATTTTTTAGCGGTGAGGAAGACATTAATAAGTGTAATACAAATATGCGATCGTTGCTTTTTAGCAGATAATTGAGTGCAACAGCGCTTTCCTGTCTAATTTTCATGGAGCTCCATTTGTCTTTTCTCCAGCTCCCGAGTGGTTTTCATGCTGTGGGTCATGTTATTTCCATCAGTTTCAGCATAACCCAACCCTCGTTTACTGTATGGACAGGCGTCTGCCTTCCTATGAGGCACTGTGTTTTCAGGTGTGCAGCTTGCCCCCCATCCCTCCCTGCCCAGCAGCCCCTGGACACTGGGCAGGAGAAGCCACAGACTGCTTTTTCCAGACTGAAGGCTGGTGGGAAAGAAGCCTGGTCACACTGCTGCAGCAATAACCCCGCACGTCCCTTTTGTTCCAGTATCTGGATCCCCATGAACCTCTCCACTTGCATTTTGGAGTTAGAGACAACAGGCATGAAAAGGTGAGCACATGTCCTACCAGTTCTGAAACGGGGGAGCAGAAGAACAACTCAAAATGAACAATTAAAAAAGTAAAAAAAGGTCTGATATGGGGTTTTTTTTGTCTGTGCTGGTTTTGTTCGTTTTGTTTTGGTGCATCAGAATTCTCTGAGCAAAGTCGGCTCTGGGGGCGGAGGACACCAGCTCTTTCAGGGAAGTGGTGTTTAACAGGGTGACCTGACATGTACTTTGGATGTGGGTTCCTGCTTGGCCGCTAACTTGACCTCGTTGCTTCTAACAAGCTGATGCTGCTCGGTGCTGGGGGAATGAGCACAAGGTCAAACTCAGCACACATGTCCTTAATTGAGTCAGTTTATTTAATAAGGGTAGCCAGGTAGCCTGATGCTCTTGTGCTTGGGAAG
>NW_010274145.1:26149-35834 GCF_000690775.1 Eurypyga helias
TTCTTGGTTGTAAAGTACGAGTGAGAGTTTTGTGGAGGCTACAGTTGCTCTGCTTCTTCGTGCTGCAGGAGAATTAACAACCTGAGTCCATGTTGCATGAGTCTAAATTCGTATCTGTGTTTCAGGCAGAGAACAATTGGCCTCACTGGCTTTAGTGGAGTTGCTCCTGACTTACATGGGTGTAAATGTGATTATAACAGATGCTTATTGACTTTTTCTTCCTTGTAATGCAATACCTTCAGGCTTGAATTTCCTTATGTGCTAGTTTTGTACCCTGGTGCTTTCCCTGGGTGTTATGGGTTTGCTCTTGAGCGGGATGAATGTGTGAGGTGGGAAGTCAGACCCTGGTCCTGTTACTAAGGCATTACAGGCTCCTACTGGACACTTACTAGCCCTGGCAAAATTCTATTTGCTCAGCCTTTCCTGTAACGATGATTGAAAATGAAAGTAGTGATGTACAATCTAATGTTATTTTATACAACCTATCCAAAAAAAGTCTATTCAGCTGGGGAAACTGCTGGGCAGGAGCAAAGTCCTCACCAGTTGTCATCTGGTGTAGCTCTGTGTTGGAGTCAAGGATCTGTCCACATTAATTAGTGCAAGCAATTTTTGGGCATCTTTCAACATACTCTTTCTGCCTAGTGCATGGAAAGTTTACCTTTTTCCTGATAAGCACAAAACCGCAGAGTATTTCTGAAAGTTTTCCGTTCTTGAGTGGGACTATGGAAGAGATAAATATCTGCTGAGTAATTGTTTAGCAGAATATAATTGCAAGAAACACTTGGAGGAAAGGAGCTGCAGAACGCAACAGAGCTGAGGGGAACAGTGATGGTCCAGGAGCCTATTTCAGGTCAGCTCCAGCCCTTTCCAGGAGAGAGCGGGAAGAAGGTGACCATAGAGGTGGGGAAGCAGTGAATGGTCTGTGGGAATAACAATATTTGGGTTTTATGGTGAGGTGGGATTTTAGCCACCTGATTCCCCAATTAGCAACCTGAAAATGGTGTGGTCTAATGACTGCCCCGATGGAGAAGGCAGCGTCAAGGTCCTGGGAACAAAAATAAGCTGAACCCAGAGCAATGTTTAAAATGTGCCTTTTCATAAATACTGACTTGTGATGTGACTAGTAAGAGGGATGGGGCATGTTCACATCTGAAAAGAAACCCAGTTCAGTTGGTGTAAGAGGTGGTGGGTGGTTGGAGAGGTGGGTTATGGTGTAGGAGAACAGTCAATGCAGTGACTACAACTTGTTCTTAGGGGCTCGATGGGTAGTAAGGATGTTCTGAGACATGGTTTTCTGCTGTGCCGCTGTAGGCGGTTCAGAAATCGTGACATGCCAAAAGGTTTTTTTGAGCAGAAAATCGTGATTGGTTTTAGTAATGCCAAGATGAAGTAATTGGTAGAAATCCATGGATCAGCTGTGGGGCAAGCTGACTGGATAAGTGCTCTCAGCCTCTGTCCAAAACAGAGGAGTTTAATCTGAGTTTTATCATTTCACTTAAACCTGGGAACAGTTGCTGGACCTCTCAGGCCCTCAGTTACAGCTTCCTTAGAAATCTTGACTTATGATGCTTTCCTGACGTAGAAACAGTGCACTGAACTCCAGATAATTGAATATTGACCTCATTTCAATAGACAGAGAGGTTGAAAATCTCAACGCAACTGGTCATGTTATATCTTTCCTTTGTGCAGGAAGGAAAATGGCACTGACTACTCAGGCATAATTCTGGAACTGTTAGAGGTTGAGTTACCCAGAGCTTTAAATAGCTGTGGGTGCAAGTGGAAATTAAATGAGAAGTACTGGGGGGGAAAAACTGAACTGAGGAAGGGAATCGTACTGAGTGACCCCAAAACCTTGAGCTTAATGGCAAACCTATGGGAACATTGTTATGGAAGTGTGTAAACGAGGAAAATGGGATAATCGATAACAAGTGTGGGAACAGGTCCAGATCCCTCTGACACGTAAGAGAAGGCTTTAATGAAATATGTGACCAGTAGATTACAAACTTCATGAAACAGAACTGGACTATGTGGGGTCTAAGCCTATGGCTCCATGTGGACAATATGGAGTGACTGGGAATTGGGAGGTGATGGGAGCATTATGAACTCTGGTCTGTATCTGGATTGTAATGGGAAGCGTGGAAAGTGGTGAGGAGGGTTCAGATGAAGTCATACATTAGTGTAGCAGAGTTTCCCTGATTTATTTTACACAGTGTAGATAACATGAAACCTGTCGTTTAAAAAAAGACAAAGGCTTTAGCTAGAGGGCATGAATTGATCACCAGTCGCTTTCTGGGTAGGGAGAGCTTCCCCTACATGCAGGTGTTTGATATTGGTCCACTTGGCTGGCTTTGCTCACTGAAGAGACAACTGTCACTGGAGAGACTTCTGCTCGATGGGCTAACCTCCACTTCACCCCTTTCTCCTGTTTTTACATCTTGTTATCGCAGCGGTTGAATTCCTCTGAACTGCTTCCAGAATAGCACAAAACCCAAAGCTGATTGCTCAGCGTATTCGAATAGGATCTGAAATGCATAGACCACAATAAAACCCATGAAACATCTGAGAGGTTTCTGCAGTTCAGGTTTCTTACCACAGAAAATGGTCAAATCCATATCAAGGAAAATGCTGGTAAACAAACTCCCCCATTTTCTGTCAACTTTCATCCCTGCGCAAGTATTTAGAGCAAAGCTGAAAGCCCCTTGCCCCAGGGGAAGGGGCAGAGGGAAGTTTTAATGGCAACGCTAACCCGACCTTATCTACAGAAGCTTAAATGTGCCGCCCTTGCATGCGATACACACAGAGTGAAATGTCAATACCAGCCAGTGTAACGCGCGAGCGGTTTCTGACATCTGACACGAGAAAGGAGGAAGATGGCTGATCTTTAGCCAATTTCTTTTTTTTTTTTTTTTTTTTTGTATGAAAGGCTTCTGCTTGGCACTTGTCAGCTCCTTGTAGCCATCTTCCATCATCTCCTCCTGGGGTCTTGCTGGCCTTTCTACATGCTGTGGAGACAGCTCAGCTGTTCTGAGTAAGTTGGGTACGTCTGTACCCTGTGGGAATAGGACTCCAGAGTGCTGCCCAGAAGAGTTTATCCTGAAGAAATGCAGAATGGCAAGCTGCTTGTGTGGGCATCTGTTACCCAGATCATCTGCATCTTGGGCAGCCTTAAAGTTTCTTGCTCTGTCCCTGATTTTGCTTGCACCAAGCATGGCTGGGTTTTCTGAGCTAATTAATCTCAGCCTGAGTTAGTTTTCCCAATACAGAAAAAGTTAATG
Source organism: Eurypyga helias (assembly GCF_000690775.1). NCBI lineage: Eukaryota > Metazoa > Chordata > Aves > Eurypygiformes > Eurypygidae > Eurypyga > Eurypyga helias. The sequence goes on from NW_010274145.1 coordinate 29,425, forward strand.
CCTGGAGCTTGTTCTCACGTGACTGTCAAGTGGTTTCTGGGGGCAGGCAGCTCAGGTAAGTGCATTGTAGGTCTGGGAATTTGGGAAAAGGAGGGGAAAAAGGCTGGACGCCAAACCTCAAGGTTCTCTTTTAATTCTTCTCTAACCCCCAAAGTGCTTACATGGAACAGGGAGAGGGGAAGGTGGCTAAAGAGGCGAAGCTTTAAGACATTAACTTTCTATGGAAGAAAGCCATCTGCAGGCAGAAAAATCTTGAGACCCCAGGGCAGTTCAAGGATTGCTACATGGGGCATCCAATCTACAGGTGAAAAATTATTTCTGGGTCATCTGGGCAAAACTTGTTGTATTTAGGCTCTTCTGTTGCTGTTCCAGGAGCTGCCAGTACTTATCTGCCATATGCTCTTTGTGGCAAACTGATGGAAAATCTGTGTGTGAACACTAGTTTTGTCTCCTGTTTCTAGTAACCTAGTGCCTCCACCAGAGCTGATGCAATCTGCTCAAATATAAAAACGGTCTCTTTTGAAAAATCATGTAGACAGGCTTGAAATAGCCGTGCTGTTTGGGCTGCGAAAGAATAAATTCATTCTTGAGCTGGAATAAAAATTCCTGAAGTAGTTATGGGCAGAGCTGTGGCAGAGATGTATTAAGGCAGGTGTTCTGACCAAGAAAGGTGGGAGCTGGGAAGGAAGATGCCTGGCTTGGTCCTGAGAGGGGTCCCTGAAATGGAGAAGGGGTGTGAGAATCGTTATCTGGTGTTTGTTACTGCTTGCTACAGTAACCTACCAGTACTGAGCCCTTGCTGAGTCCTGTACTGGGGTGTGTGTGGGGTTGGGTGTCCCTTCCTCAACTTTGTGGAACTTTTCCTCAACTTCCCTCAATCTTTTGAGCTGGAACATGAGCTCTTCCACCCTCCAGCAGTGTGCAGTGTCTGATTTACTGACTGCTTCTGTAACAGTTCCTGCACTGGTGTACGCTGCCGTACGGTCAGTATAAGGGTGGGAGTGTTTCCCATCTTTCACCTTAAACTATGAGTTTGTGTTATCTTTGTTAACCAGTGGTGAAGAACATATATTTTCATAGTGACCATAGAGCTAAGAGAACCTGTTTTTAAAAATCCAACCATAATCTGACTTGAATGGCAACCCGTCTTACTGTGGGCGTCTCAGGCAGAAGGAAGGCTCTGTCTTCCAACAGAGCGGTGGGAAAGGTGCGATATACGATGGGCAGCAAGGGAAAGGCACAGTTCGGCATGAAGTCTTGCAGTGCACCACTTTATAGTCCCAGGACAGATTTTGTAGTTGTAGACCTGACGTTTAAAGGCATTACGACTCAATTGGATTCTAGTTGAAATAATTTTATCCTGATTTTGGCCCCAGAGTGATTGTTGGAAATTATCGCTTTTCCCCGAGAGGGGGAAGCTCCTGTCATGGGAAAGGCTTTTCCACAAATTGAGTTTCAATATTCAGTGAAACCAGCCTCAGGTGAAATTTCTTCCTCCAAAAGACTGGAGGAAAATGCAGAGAGGGGAGAGAAGCGGACAAATACCCTCTCATCTGCTCCAGAGCTGTGGGTTTTCTGTGGTGGTACCATGCTAATGTAAGCCGTGGAAAGGATGATGGTGTGGAAAGTGATGTCTGAGTTGCCTTCACAGGTGATTTTGCTGCTGACACATGGGAGAATCTGGCCCACAAACCAGAAATGCTGATGGGGACAGCAGGGTCCCTCGTGAGGTGACCTGCATGGGGATTAACTGTGGGTCCCCAGAGCACTCTGCTGGTCTTTCTCCCTGATTCTGAGCCAGACTGAGGGTAGGCAGAGATTGCCAAGATGGTTAATCCACTGATGTCCTGCAGTCCCTCCTTGCAGGATTCAGAACCATTTGCATGCAGAAATGCAAGGTGGGTCCTGGCCTCCAAGTCCTGTACTGTTGGAATTTTCCCTGCAGGTTTGAAATTTCTATTGGGTTTTTATCCCACCTATTAAAAAATGTTTATTCTACCCCAGAAAAATTGAATGTTTAATTTTCCATTTGTTCTGATGCACCTCTTGGCTATTTTGCAGAAAAGCTCTTTTGGGACTTGACTCTCTTCCATAGTAAGGTGTGCTTCCCTGTCACATGGGACTTGCAAAATGAAGATGGTTCTAGCTTTCCTTCTTCTTGGAGGACAGGGCTTTCTTGACGGGGCTGTATTACCCACAGTGTAATAACACCGTATGGCTCCCGTGAAGGCAGGCAACCCAAATAGGCTTTCCATAAAGTGTGGGGTATGTTAATGCTGGGATGCATAGCTCAGAAGAGAGAATGAGACTGGGACTACAACCTCCATAAAGCATCAAAAGGGCAGGTTTTGCAGTTTCCTGAGTGTCCTGTGCCAGTGGTACCTAATGTTGAGCCTGTTCAGATGAGGAGTCACAGCTATGGTTCCTGGAGTAAAGGCATTTAAAGTTGGGGAAAAACAATTTTGTGCTGATGACTTGGAACAAATTATATTTGTCTTACTCTAGGAACCAGGACAAACATTTCAGTTTGAGGGCTTCTGAGATGTTTTATTTGGGGTGAAAGGTTTAAAAAAAAAAAATCTCAACGTATTTTTCAAATATTGAGTTGTGTTCAAATTGCCTCTTTAGAACTTATCTTTCCAAATCATGAATCCAGGGATGTTTTGGAAAACGGAAATTCATTTTCTTACCAGGCTTGTTGATCTGAGTGGGTGCCCAATCTGGGGGTGCTGCTGTGAGAACAAGGCTTGAACGGATCATGGGACTCCAACAGATTAGTCAAGGCTGTTAGAGTAACCCTGCATCCTCCTCTTGGGTCTGCATCTCCCAGAGGTTGCAGCAAGCCAGACAGGGACCAAGACAGCCCTGGTAAATTGGTTTGCGCTCCATTAGAAGAAAGTCTGTTCAATATTTCCGAAAGAAAAAGATGAACTGGTTATAATCTTCCAGGAAGGCACAACTTCTAACGGGGAGAACGCATCATAAAAATCAGAAGTATCACAAAAAGACAAAGCTTGAAGCCAGTAATTTCAGACTAGGCAGAGGAGGCACGTATCATGCTGTGAGGGTAATTAACACAGTGTATGCCCTTTCTAGGGATGTGATGGGGTTTTATCAAAACTGGAGCTTAATATTTTCAGAAAATAAATTCTTTAACTGCATCCCAGACTGTGGTGCAACAGAGGAATTGCCCAGCCCTATAAAATGAGGAAGTCGGTTTAAGTGATTACCAGCTTCTTTCGGCAAAAAATCAACAAAGATTTCATCTTATGAATATGAGCAATATCAGAAAAGGGATTACAGGGGACTGAGGAGAACCTGATATTTGCCTGATGTGAGCGTGCCATTATTTTCCCTGCATGGGGAGCAAAAATCAAACAGACAAAATAGATATAGAAGCAAGTATAAATTTCCATTCATTACAACACTGAGATACAATTTCTCACAATTTGTCTTGTGCACAGCTTTAGAGGTTGGAATCAATTTTCTATTCAGGGAGATACTACACCAAAATGAACATCAAAGTTTGTAGCTGTCCATGAGCACAAACCATGCAAGCGCATAGACTGGATCAAAGAAGAAATTTGCTGCTTGAAGCACCTTCCCCAATAAATTTGGGTAACTCTAATAGCCCCCTCTCCCATCCTTGGGGATGTCTTGCTCTGTTAAGGAGAGAGGCCAAAGCTGTTTTTGGTTGCATGATGCTGTAGCCTTCCTTATGTTTCTACTACAAGGTGCAAGTTACCTGTCAGCAGGGCTGTTCTTCCAACTTCTATGCTGGGGAAAGCCCAGAATCGGGTAATGTGAGGAATTACTTTACAGGGGAATAAAATGTCTAAAGGCTATTAGAATCGATATGTTCCCAATAGTTGCATTATGTAGTAAATATTAGATTGGGGGCTTATATGAGTTCGATCGGGCAAGGAAGTTCCCTTCTGAGGAAAATAAGGAGGGGAGAAGAAGTTCAGAAAACAGCATTTTTCAAAGGTTTCCCTCTGAAATTCTATCCCGCCTGTGAACACTCTTTGCACCCTGCCATGCAGAAGATAGTGGTGAGAAGTTTTCTCTCCTCCTTCTCGCTTATCTGCAGCTCCCTGGGCTATTTCCATCCTGTGCTCACAGCTCCACTGCTCTGAGTTACCAGAACTGGATTATTTTCTAAAGAATGTTTCACCTGTACAAAGTTTGGGGTTTTTTTGAGAAGTCAAGGTCATGCCCCAGGCAAGTGGTTCTGCAGGAATGACATCTGTTGTGTGACACAGTGGCACCCTAGGTGTGACAAGTTGCACAAGACAGAAGCTGATCCGTCTCCTGGAGTGGTGCTGGAGAATTATGGTCCAGCATAAGAAGCACTGAAAGAGGTTTTGAAGTCAAGAAGGGAACAGCAGACGCTGAGGCTGTTGAGGTGGGGATGGACATGGGGATGCTGGTGTGCAAGGCCATGACTGTCAGTGCCCAAAACTCCTTACCTTGCCACTATCCAGCCCTGGTGCCCCCTTTTCTTCCTGGGCAGAGAGTCCCTCCAGCACTTTTTGGGCTGCTCTGCTAGATGGTGCTGTTGCCCTGGTTTCCGAGAGGAGTTTGCAAGCTGGTCCTCAGCGGGTGGTCCTCGCAGAAGAATTAACGCTTATTCTGTTCATGTCCACTGTATCAGCCGGATACTGTGGGAAGTATGCTGTGCTCCAGAAACTGCAGAGTTTCTCAGAGTAAGTCTGCTGCCAAACCGCCCTGGTCACTAGCCAAACCCATGCCCTCAGATGGGCTAAACCTCCTCCGGAATCTGCTGCTGGGCTGGGATGCTTTATCGATGCGAGTATGTATGGTCTCGTGTGGTTTGAACTACACGTGCTCCTGTACAAGCAGCATCCTTAAGCTCCTGGTATTAAAGGAACAAGGAAAAGCAAACTCTACAGGAATGTCAGGAGATTAGGACAAGAAGTGAGCAATGTTGTGCAGCCATTAGAGCATTATTTGTAGCTTAATTTCTACAGTAAAGTGGGAGTCCTGAGAGAAAACGGCTTTTAAATTTTATCAGGTAGAAGTCAGCTCTGAGTTATTTCTCTGCAAATCTGGAAGAACTTCTTGGCACTTAATTACGATGCTTAATATTCATGTGAGTCTTTTCTTTGAGGAATATCCCTGAATACTTCTTGAGCTATACACACAGTGCCAGGGAAAGGCACTCATTTCTTGGGCAGAAAAGACTAATAACTAATATGCTTCCTGGCAATTAACGTAGCAGTGAAATCTGCTCTGGGGACTGAGGTAAACACTTGAAAATTGTTGAGATTTTTAGGACTGGCAGAGAGCTGAGACAATATTAGGGCTAGAGCTACTAAATATCCATAAAAACAACTTCTAGACACATGAGCCCAGTACTCAGCCTGTAAATGCCAAACACACCTGTGCTGCTGCTGCTGCTCTTTGCTCAACCATCCAGCGTCTGCTTCAGGTGAGCACGTGGCTGAACCCGAACTGCACCTAACTGAAGTATTTTTCTCTTAGCACAGCTACCATGAAAGCCAGAGTGGGGCAGACCTGGGTGCAGAAATCGTGTGTTGTGGTTTTTTTTCCTCCTCTGTGTCAAATTTAAATGATATCTTGGTAAACTCCAGCATTTCCCACATGTGCACCTTGTGCCCATACATGCTCCTGATGGGATTGCTGCTCAGTAAGGATTAGCTAAATCCCATCCTGATGCTGGGCTCGGCGCCTGTCAGGGAATGAGTTGAGGTGCCTGGGCATGCCCCCCACTTTGCACCTCCCATGAGTCAGGCTTTGCAGGGTTCAGATCTTCTGAAAACAAGTCCAGGGTGGGAGGGATGGATGTGACCCTTTGTCTCTCCTGGTGGGGTTCTTCTACCTCATCCAGCTTATTAAACATTAATGGCTGCAGTGTTGAACCCAGCTCTCCCCCATCCCAGCTGACTGCCCTGCCTGTGGAACTGTAATGCTGCTCTAATAAATATTTAATTAGCACACGAAGTGGAGCATCTCTGCCATGCAGTGGCTGAGGGCATCAGGTCAGAGCACTTTGGGCAGTGCTGGGGTGCAGGCAGCACCTGAGCTGCAGGGGTGCACAGGAGATGGGGCTGCCTGTGGTCACAGCTGGATGAAAACCCGAGCAACTCTTTCCTTGTGTTCTCCACCCAAAGTGGTAGGAAGGTGAGGGCTGGGGAGCAGTGCTGCCTTGGAGGTGGTCCAGAGGTGCCAGGGAGCAGAGGATGCCTTATGGGCAGCAGAGCTTTCTGGGGTCCCATTCGCTGAGGTGGATGTGGCTGTGCAGGAAAGCAGGTGATTTGGGCACCTTCTGCTGTGCTGGAGGAAAAAGGTTTTGAAGTCTGGGAGTGGCTGTTTCATTAGCTGCTGAAAGTGAAAGGAACTGAGGGACCATCCAGAGGGACCTGGAC
>NW_010274146.1:0-425 GCF_000690775.1 Eurypyga helias
CTGTGATTCTATGATTCTAAAATGTAAGAGGAAGGAAGCAGGACAGAGGTGGATGTAAAAGAGCCTCCATTAGGCAGCAGGGCAGAGAAATTGATGAAGTCAAATAACAGCGTTGGGCTGCAGGACAGAGATGGAGTGAGAAAAAACAGTGACAGCGAGCACAACAAAAACAGAAGGAATGAGAGGGACAGGGAGCAGGACAGAAATGGGCTAAAATCATGGGCAGCAACACAAAGGTGAGGAACGACAAGGACAAGGAGCTGTCATGAAAGGGAGGCTATGCTGAGTGGTTTAGGCTGCTTAAAAATCAGTTTCACAAATATTAGGGGAAAAGCTGTTATTTTTAGTATGAATTTGTGAGAAGCGTGACGTGACTGAATTCGATTGCGAGGTCCACTCTGCTATGTATTCAACATGGAAAAGCA
>NW_010274147.1:0-283 GCF_000690775.1 Eurypyga helias
GGTGGGAAATGGCCATACTAGGGGTCAGTTGCCTGGTTACGATGAGGGTTGAGAGTGAAATAATTCATCCCCTGCCAGCCTTGAACCTTATTGCAGTTTGGGTAGATGGGTACCAGCTGGGAATTCCAATGACCACCTGCCCCAATTAAGGCCAGGATGTAAAATTATTTATGCCTAAAGTCAATTATGTCACGACCATATAAATAGCGGTTCCAAGGATGACCCTTTGAGCTCTCATGGACCACAGTGGGCTGTGTCCAGCATCTCCCTTGGAGTGGGACAC
>NW_010274148.1:0-5161 GCF_000690775.1 Eurypyga helias
GGCATGGGGTGGCTGCCGCGTGGCCGCGCTGGATCATGGGGTCCCAGCAGCGCAGAGGCTTGCAGCCGGGAAGGCGCTGGTAAGTGTGGCCCTGGGGGTCAGCTGGCTGTGAGGTGGGTTGGAGGCTTGGCGGGGGGTTCTCGGCGCCCCGCTTGGCTATGGGACCCCTGTTCACAGCTGAAGGTTAGTTTGTGGTGGCTTTGTCAGTCCCACCTCCTTGTGCCCACCCGTGGAGGTCTGGGGTTGCAGAAACCTCGCCGTGGTGCACTGGATCTGTCACCGGGCTTGAGGTGTTGCTTTGAAGAGAAGAATCACTGAGGGTTTGTGGGTTTTGAGAATTCAATCTTTCCTCTGTGCGCTGGCTGTTGGAAGCTGTGCAGGTGAGCCATAGGAATGCATGGGACAGGCCCTTTTTTTCTTAAGGAACATTCAAGCAAAAGCTGAAGGATGTTGAAAGGGAGGAAACCTCTCTGCTTTACTGCCTGTGAGGCCACCTTGTTTGCCATTGCTAATGTGGATTTCTTTTGGCAGATAAACTCAACCAGGTTCCTGAGAAGCATCCCTTGGGCCCTTGGCCCCTGAAGGCTCTGCAGTTACTGGAGGACTCAAGAGATAGACAGTTATGGCAGGTCTACCATGAGGGCCTGAAGAATTTTCTTGCCTTTAGAGACAGTATGGCTCTGTCTGCAGTCTGGCCAATTCCAGCGGATCAAGTGAGAGAGTTCTTGGCTGTCATGGAGTCCCAGGATCTGCCTCCCTCAAAAATAATGATGTATATGGAAGGACTGTCCTTCATCTCCAGAATGGTAGATCATCCTGATCCTCTTCAAGATCCTGTTATCAGTCACATGATATCAAGGTTGAAATATAAGACTGTCCATTCAAATGTGAAATACTGTCCTGTAACGATTGAAGTGTTAAGATCTCTCCTAGGGACTCTGGAATCTGTGTGTAGCTCTCCTTATGAGTGTATATTGTTCCGTGCCATGTTCACCGTAGCTTTTTTTGGTGCACTCCGTATGGAAGAGATGGTAGCAAATGACCAAAATCCAGCACAGCCAGAGCTCCTGTACTTGAGTGACCTCCAGCTGACTGAAGGGAGTGCAAACCTTCGTTTGCACACCTCACATATGGGCCAGGAGAGGTATTTGATCCAACTGCGATTATCTAAGGAGATGTGGGTATGTCCTGTTGAAGCTCTCCGCATCTATGTGGGAGCACGGCCACAAGGAGAGGGCCCTCTCTTTGTGCACTTGAATAGTACAGCTGTGACAAAGAGGGAGTTCCTAATTGTCTTCCGCCGTGCTCTTGGCCTTGCTGGACTTCCTCCAAAGCAGTATGGTGTGCATTCCTTCTGGCTGGAGACTGTTGTAACAGTATCTCATTGGTATCCTGATGAAGCTGTTAACAGGATAGCGATGTGGCAGTGAGGGTGCTGAAGAAGACCTAGTTCCATCTCTGTTGGGCTTCCATAGCAAGGGGTATCTTCTGCAATGCAGAAACTGGTTTATACAGACTTAAGTTTCAGCACTCTGTAAAGTTATGGAAGGGGAGTAACTAGTACAAGGTGATTTTTCCCACCTGGGAAGGCTTTGAGAATGGAGTGTCATGTTTTTGAAACTGCTGTGACTGTGGGTCAGTGTGCATGCTGTTAGCATGTTTGTTCTAATTGTAATTTGACTTTCTGTAATCTTATATTAAACCACATTCACTTTCAAGAACTTCTCTGTCTGTTACTCCCCGGTCGTAGTCATCACAGTGGTGTCACGATAACTTGATACAAGCGTACATCCTTTTTACTGCTAATGGAATGGGAAGTAAAGCTAACTGATGGCCTATGGCTGGAAGTTGAGTGTGGAGGGAACTTAGGTGCTAGCTGCACATGACATCAGCAGGGAAGTTGACCCTACTGCGCAAGCTGCAGGTCCGTAGCAGCTGCATCCAACCTCGGTTGGTGCTGCTGTGGTCTCAGCCTCCTTACCTACAGAAGCCTCCTCCTTGCTGAGTCTTAGCCTCCTTCCCTGAAGCCTCGTCACAGGACACCTCAGACCTCGATACTAACCAAAAGCAACCTTTAACTGTGTGGCTAACACGTGAAAGATGACCCTGCTCAGTTCAAATGGTCCTTTGTAGCAGAGAACATGAGATAGCTCACACAAATAACCCTCGTGCTGTATTTGGAGCGCTTGTTGAAGACCGTTAATGCAGGTTAAATACCTAGTGTGTGAGAAGCAGGATCCTAAGAAGGCTGAGGATCCTAAGAAGGCTGAGGATCCTAAGAAGGCTTTCACAACAAAGCTGTTCACGGTACTGGCATCCCCTGTAGTGCATCACGTCAGCCTGTTCAGGAGCTACTGAGGTGACAACCAGGTACGCAGAAAACAGCCAGCATCGTACTGCACTCTTCAGTACCCTGTCTAGTTTCCAAGGTGATTTTTAGTTACGGAAAGTTCTTGCTCTGCTCTCTGTGCCAAGCGTGCTGCCGACAGAGCTGTGATAGCAGGCAACAATCTGTTAGTTCCCTGGTATATATTGTGTAGCTCCCCTACTACAGCTTTACTCTAAGCTATTGCAGAACTAGCACGCTGTGCTGCAGACGCTGAATCCCGGTCATCTTGCTCAAACTCAGGAATGTGAGGTGGTACGCCAGTGGCTAGAATCTTTCTGTGACTGCAAGGTAACGAGTTCAGTTAAAATATCCACGTGCTGGAGGAAGCAGAGGTCTTGGGCTGGGTGGTGGGAGGGAGAAGGAAGAGTTTGGCTCACCAGCCTTGGTTATTGAGGGGGGACAGAGAGGAGGCTTGCTTCAGGAGTGAGGAGGAAGACTGGTTTATTGTGAGAACTGGGTCCCAAATGTTTTACTCGAGAGGGAAAAGGGATTCATTAGGGAAGGAGAAGCAGGATTCTGCTTTGTGCATGACAGTGGGGATGGAACTGACTGCGCAGGCCCCAGTGTCTGTGGGCATGACTGCTCAGCCTTATGTTGTGTGGTCGCGCGCGGAGTCCTGGACTGCTCTTCCATCCTGAAGCTCAGGGTGTGGCCTGTGGCAGTGACAGGTTGGAGGAAAGTGACTGGAGGACCTGTTTTACTGTCCCTTGTGCAACCAGAAAGGTGGTGATGCACGTCACAGAAGCGTAGCAGGCTGCAGTAAGCAAGATAACATGGGGAACAGCAGCCTTGAGGCTGTCCTCTGGTGTGCAGTTGAAAGTTCATTCCATCCCTACCCAGCAGGTCTCTGCTAAAATCCAGGTGTGAATTGATAATCTTTTCAAGGCGTGAGAAGAGTGGTTCAGCTACAAGATGGTAACTGCTCTCATTTTACGGCGCCTTAATTTTCTGAAAGGGAAGGGGATGCTACCCTGGCTCAGAAACCAGGGTATTTGTGGTAGTTAATGTGACGGCTGCACACTAAGAATCTCAAAGACAGAAACGTGCTGTCTCTCCATATCGATGTAATTACAGTTCATCTAAGAGATGGGACGAGCAAGGACGTACGGCTCACCAGAGCCAACTGTTGTCACTGACCCTGGCTGGGGGCCAGGTGCCCACCAAAGCTGCTCTGTCACTGCCCTCCTCAGCTGGGCGGGGGAGAGGAAACACAAGGAAAAGCTCATGAGATGAGAGAGGGTCAGGGAGGGATCATTCAGCAATTACTGTCATGGGCAAAACTCAACTTGAGGAAATGAGTTTAATTTATTATCAACCAAATCTGAGTAGAAGCGAACCAAAACCAAATCTTGTAACACCTTCCCCACACCCCTCCCTTCTTCCTGGGCTCAAGGAAGAGCAACCTTGTTTGTATGGCAACATTGCCATACAAACCTAATACACTGCCTCCAAGTCAGGAAAGCCTCTCAGGTTTCCCCAGTGACGATCTTCATGATTCACAGCAAGCAGGGAAGAGTGGCATGGAGGAGGAATTCACCAAAATCACCTAAATGCCACCATGCAGAGCACCTGTCCCACAATGGCTCCCTGTTGACACTGTGAACAGTTCCAAATGGCAATGATTGCTTTTCTCCCAAAACAGAAAAAGCTCCTGAACAAATGCTTAAAGGCTGTGCTGAACCTACAGGTTCACCAGTGTTTTCTCAGCAGTGGTGCAGGTTTACAATAAGCCCCTTCTTATCTACCACTGTTTATTCCCTCCCTGTGCTATCTCCCTCAGCTAGCACACTTGGCTAAACCGGAAGCAAATATAGAAACAAACTTAGATTAAAATTCAGAGAAACAAACTTAGATTAAAACTCAGTTTAACTTTATCATGAGGTTCAACAAAATGATGTACTGACCCAGCCAAGTAAGAAAATGGCATAGGTTCATTCTTGTGCCAAAAAGTTTTCATCAAATTACATCCTAAAAGCACCTCTGTGCAGTTGTCTTCCCGAGGCACTATCTTTCTGCAGAGCAACCACCCATAGCTGCTTCTGCTGTGTATCCCGAGGCTAAGTTACTGCAGCAACAACTCCCGGATAACAATGTCAGGAAATGGAAAGCAAATTACATCAACTTAATTGATGTATTGTTAAAACTTCCAAGGAGCTTTCCCTGCTGGGTTGCTAAGCTTTGTGCACATCACAGGGGTGAAGCTTTGCATCACAGCATTAAAAAGTTCTGTAATCCACTGGGCACAGCAGCGCTCAAATGCAGCCACTTCCTAATGAAGGGCAACCAATGGACACCTCAAACAGGCAAATTTAACCCTGGTTTACCCTAGCAATGTGACGGGATACATGCAGACAGATACTTTACTGGTAGATACTTGGTTTTTCTTCCCAGGCTAGGTCTGTAGCAGAGTGGGGCAAAATCATATGTAAACATGATCCTCAAAAAATCAAGGTTAACTAATGTAAAGACTGGGGGCAGCACACAAACCCTTCATGGAGATCAAGCCTTAGACATCATGTCCTACAAGTTTGAACTTGGACAGCTCAGACCTTAAAATTATTAGTCTTTTGTGTTACCTCACACATGCATTCTTCATTGAGTATTTATAAAGATACGTAATACTCTTTAGCCACACATTCCAACAGTGTTATGTGGGCTGGACCCCAATATCCAGTACAAACCACTTGTTTAGATTTACTCAGATCTTCACATCTTGGCACATTGCCCTCATCCCTTCACAAACTCAGATTTAGAATCATAGAATCATGGGAT
>NW_010274149.1:0-10823 GCF_000690775.1 Eurypyga helias
CTGCGACTCCGGGGAGCCCTGGCTGGAAACCTCCGGGAAGATATGCTTTGTCACACCATGCCGGAGGTCCTCCTTACCAACCACTCCTAAAATGGGGAAAAATAAAAATCCGCACACCCTATTATGACTGTTACGTCTTCAGATGGTGGCAGCTTGGCCAGGCACGCCAGGCGCGTGGCAAGAGAGCAGTTGTAGGGTACGAGCCCACGGCGTAACAGCCGTTAAGAGCATCTGCATGCACAGCCTGCAGCCACAGCCATGGTATTCCACTTCTCCACAATCGTATTCAACACCTGCCAAGGTACCATTTGAGTCACTGAAATTACTTTACCGGAACATACCTCTTGGAATTGCTTTGAGGATTATTTAATGTTTGTACAATACTGTGAATTTGTAAGTAGCATTACTGCTTTAATACCTTTCTGTCTCCAGGGGAATTCCATTGTTACAGGGAATTTTCACAGAGCTACTGCTAAAACTTCCTGGCAGACTAGTTTCTCCCACCTTTCTAGCAGGCTGGCAAGTCAGGAGTACACGGATAACCAGTGTATGCTATCTGGGATCGCAGTCTGAGGTAAACCCTGCACAAAGGACTCTGTGAATAACGTCACAGTCACATCTGCACGTACAAGTGCCGCCGACGGTAGCTGCCGGGAAGCACAAGATCCCTCTGTAAGCTACATAAAATAATAGCAGGCTGCTGTGGCCCCTTCCGTCAAGCCTAGATGCGTCACCTTCTCTCAGAAAGTGTGAAAGCAGCACATTGCGCACGATGTGCACAGTTCTGTGCATCCAATGACAGGCAGCACAATCCATAACACGCGGGAACAACTGCTCGGAGATGAACCGTGACACACATCACGCGAGAGTGAAGTGAGAACAATGCTCCCTTCAGGAAAGATGCATCAACATCCCACCAGGCAGCAGGCTATACGGCTTGCAGGAAAGCAACAGCCAGAGCATGCCAAATTTTCCTTTGTGGAAACACAGACTCAGGGAGAGGAAAACAGAGAAAGTCCTTCTACAGTAAAAACCCCAAAAAGGCAAACTCTAATGGGGAAACTTCAGCTCCGGAAAGGGACCAGCTCTGTCTGACAGAACCCACAGAGTTCCAGACTGGTCCCACCAAGGTGCACAAGTAAGAGGTTTGGAGGGGGCTGGCGGGCAGGGAAGCCCCGACTTTGCTTCCCTTCGCACAGTCCTCTTGCCTGGCAGGCGGTCGCAGAGTCAAATCATAAGAACCTGTGAAGCAAATGACAATCCTTTTCCAAAACTCCTCAACAGGACAACAGGATCGTATTGCCCATGCAGACCCAGGCAACTGCATTCCCACACATCATCTCTCAGTCACTCCGCTCATTCAACAAAAATCTATTTTATTCTGCATAAATCCAAGCTGCTGCTAAAACGGGTGCCCCCTGTCTTGCTGAATGGTGGGATTCCAAGTAAAAACACAGACTCCATCTTAATAGATAAGATTAATATGCTTTGCTGTAGATGTAGTAACAACCCAAAAGCAAAGCAGAATAACGATCCATCAATTAGAAAGATAAGCAGGATAGCGATGCAGCAGTTCATTAGTGTAAGGCAAGGCTGTGATTAAGAAAAGGATGCATCACCAATTACCACCTCAAACCCATCATCCGGGTTCCCAGATGAGCTGAGAAGCCCCTCGGCAGCTGGCCCCTGGAAAACTGTGGGAATTGGGAAAGTCCTACACAGTGTGTCCACCCATAGGTGAGGGTACAGAAGTCAGCCGAGGGTGTCCCGCTGTTATACTGATAACAAACACCTCACATAAGTCTTTTTGGCACAAACCCTGTGAACGTGCAGCAGACTGCTACGCTCCCATTATCAATCCCACCCAGAACGCGGGCCAGGGGCCCAGGATGAGACCGAGAACGGAGCCATGTCCAGTCGGCACACAGTATATGGTCCGCGTGTTCAAGTTACCATTGCAGAGGTGGGTAATTACAGAAGCAGTTCTCAGTCATGAGCAGCAATCAACGATTTGCACTACACCCCCTTCCCTCTTCTTGCCTCTGCTCATTCCTAAGGGGTTTTACGACGGGGCTACCCTTCGGGCAGCCCGGTGATAAGCTGCATTGGCAACTGCTCCAGCTGAAGACGCAGCTTTTTCCTTGGGGTGGAGGGATGAAACTCCTCCTCAGCCCGGTCATTCTGCGGCACCAGCTCATGGCACGGATGCACAAGAGCTGCTGGTCGGTCATGAGGCGACGTCAAGAACCAGCAGGCACCGGCGGGAAAGGCAGCCTGAGGAACCTGCAGCCATACAGACCACTGAAATGACCGTACAACCTCACCTTCCGTGCAAAATTTGCTCCGTATCAAACCGCAGCAGCCTGGGAATCGGCGGAAAAGCCAGTGCAGAGCCAAGAGCAGGGATTTCAGTGGAGTGGTTCTCCATCTATTGGCCCAGGGAAGGATTACCACTGGTTCTGGTCCGGGGGAGGAACGGGAAGGGAAGGTGACACCCGTGCTGTCAGGGCTGGCATCTCACCCCCTTGGGTACTCCGCTCGCTGCGGTACACAAACACGCATATACAACCAGCTGAGTCTCGTCCTTTTTTGTTCTGCTACAGAACTCTTGGCTGCAGGAAAAGCAACAGTACATAAAAAGCACAGAAACAAGTGGGTTTGAATTTCTTTCTCCATGTAAAAATCACCTACTGATTTATTCCTTGTATTTGTGCTTCATGAAAACAAACCTCAAATATTTTCTATAGTTTTTGGAGATGAGATTAAACATTACCTGCTTTAAAGGCCAGTGGCTCAGAAAACAGATGGAGTCAAGGGTTCCCTCTGGATCTGTTAGCAACACTAAGTCCCAATTTTACAACTAGACCACTATGGGAAAAACGTTGCTCTCCTCGTGTGAACCATCACTAGCTCGCTTAACTGTGAAGGGGTGGGCTTTTACATGAAACAGGAGCCCTAAAATCCATGTGTGTATCCTGGGGGGATCATAGTCAGAAAAGGAACATACAGGGAACACAGCTCCATCAGCAGGCAGAGGAACAGGGATGTGGTACCCCCTGACCTGTTACAGCAGTAACACACGAGAGAAGCGTGAACCCCGTGCTGTGCAGCACTGTGCCCTGCTCAGGATTCCAGCTGTGAAGCAGTGCACAGCTGGCTGGCATCTGCACAAGGGAAATGGAGATAGGTACCTCACCTGACTGACACTGTTAGGCACCCAGTTCCCACGGTGAGAGTGGGAAAATGTGCTCCAGTAGCACTATCAAGTATTCCACAAGTGTTTCAACTAATAAATACACTGCATCCATTCAACTAATGTATTAAAAAATCAATTAGTAAATTGATAATAAAATTAATTTTGAATAACAAATAAGGAAGAGCCACCAGTCTATTAATGGAGGATGATCCTTCTACTCCTGCAGAATGCAGGGGTCACACTTACAACACATCGATGTCTATGCCATGAACATTTTGTTGGGATTTCCGTATATGTACAAGAGATCACCCCTTAAAACAGGCAACAGTGAGGTGTGCCCTAAGCATTCCATGTCTGTGGAATTCCGCACTGAGCTGCACTAACCCCAGTGCTGCCAACCAGATCAGAGAAGAGACCTCACTGACAGCAGAGCTATCTCTAGGAAGTGCAAACCATTTATTTGTTCCTTCACTTTTAAATGCTGACTTTGAGATATTGAATCTTCCGAAGCTGAACCAGTAAAGGGTTTGGACTCAGCCTCCTGGACATTGAAACAGGGCTTTAGCCTAGGAAGTCTTCTAATCTACCAATTTTGTCTGAAAGCTTTTAATTTAAATGGTGAAAAAACCCATAAACATTACAAATGCCGTTTCCAGCTTTAGCTCCAAGTAACAAATGGTTGAACACTGCCTATCTTGCGCTAATTAACCAACACAACTTGCAATGGGAAGGAGGAGAAAAACAGCTACATAAAAGCTGTACAGGATAAGGAGACGGCGACTTTGGGGCTCTCAAACGAGGTGTTGGTTCCTCAGGTCTGGAAGTGAACCGGCAGTGCCCCAACCAAGTGCGTGAGGAGCACCTGCCCTCAGCCTGATGCGCGATCTGCATCGTGCACTGCAGCCCCGCAAACTGTCCCCATGCTGCACGTGGCCTGCAGTCCTCATTTCTGTTTCGGAGCTGCGGGCTGGCGCACCCCGGAAGCTGACTGTGCCTCAGACACACAAGTTGCTGTCAGAAGAAGGCATTCCTTGTAATCCATGTACAAGCCTGCTCTCTCCTTATAGCCTGACCTGCTAGAGCCAAGCAGTTACCCTCTTACAGGGTGGACACAATTCCATCTGTTTATGGCTGCATCACTTCACAGGGCCCCCTGCTCTCTCGTGGCATGGCAAAGTGTGCCTCGTGCTTCAGCTAGAATCTCTGCCACGCTGGACGTGAGCCACGTGGAAAATGTACTCCCAGAAAGTTCTTAGTCCAGGACTGAGTAGAAAACCACAAGCAGACAGATCTAAACCCATGCACTTTGCATGTAATTGTTGCATACAGGAAAACTTCCATGGAGCTTTTATGAAGAACGGTGACAGAAAATCAAAAGTTGTACTTTTGAAAAAAATACCACAGCCAAATCTTCATCTAGGTCAGAAATACTGTAAGTCGGAGTGTTTTAAATCTGTTTAGATTAACCTTTGTGAATACGGAAAAAAAATCCAACCTGTCCACAGCTGCCTGTGAAACTGCAACATGAGGCTGTAAAACTGTGATAATTATAGAAATCCTGTAATGCCGCATTTTCAGAACAGGCAGACCAGTGTATGTTCCTCCATGTTAGTCAACGGAGCGCACGCAATGCACATGCGTGCACAGTGCTGTCACTATTCATTTTCTGTCTTTGCAAACCACACCACTTCTAGCACCCCCTTTTTCCTCAAAGTGATAATTTTCAAAATTATCGCCTATATTACTTTTGCTTCCAGATTAGCTAAAAGATACAGAGAACTCTTTTTTTTTCCCCCCTCCCATTGGGTTAATTGGTAGAGGAACCAGTAGGAAGATGAGCAGGGAGAAGGTTGTGTTTAGAGCACAGCCTGTCAATCAGAGGGGCTTCAAGCTGGATACTCCAAAGGCCTGGAGCCACGCTGCCAGAGGCACCACAGCAGGTGTGGACCCCCCTCCCACTCAGGGCCCCCCAGGACATCTACAGTGGACCTCGTCTTTCCTGGAACACTGCCAGAGAGTCCTACAAGCTGATGGCTTCTGCACCAAGAAATCTCTCTTCAAAGGCGAAGCCTGGCGCAGAAATAACGGGTAATTTCACAAACTTACAGTTGGTCTTCGTTCAATAAACCCAGCAAGGTTAAGTGAGAAGAGGCCAGGATGCTCTAACTCTGTTAGGGTTTAATGCCCCGATGGTAATGCCATCCTCAGCCCCCGTCGAGCTCGTCCAGTTGAATGGCTGGTTTCAAAAGTGGGGTTATAGACAGAACATGAAACAAAAGCCACCTCATTCCCTGTTTTTTGCATATTATGAGATGATTCCGATAAGAGTGTGAATAAATATCGTGTTACAGAACTGTATCATCACCAGCATGTATAACCCCTGACAAACAGGAACAACTACTAGCATTCAGTTATCAGCAAGTGAGCCCTTCTTTGACTGTGTTTGGCTGCTTAAACTGAGACCTGCCCATTGCTTTAAAAAAACCCAACGTTAAATAAAATGGACAACCAAGGGTCGCTCTTGTAATACTATATACTGATTTCCTGCAGCCCATTCCGAAAGGACTGCACTGATGATCCAAATGATCTTTCATTTGGAAGCTTTTAATTTTGAGAGACCAGACTCCCAAAGCTGTGGCTGCGATTTCACCTTCAGCCGCAGAGTGCTAGGACGATTTGAAGACAAAGAAATTCAGTGTGTGTGGTTGGGTTTTTTTCTCTAGACCAAGTGTGTCTGTAATTCTCACTTCTCAAAAAATAAATTCACGTCTGAAGTTCTAAAACATTCTGATGAGGAGGAATACAGCGGAACCAAACAAGCTCAGGTCACGCACCTTTGTGTTCACCTTGGGGGTGTACAGAAATCCAGAATTATACATTCACAGAATAAAGGAGATTGATGGGAAAACCAGCAGCCTGCCTGGCAGATTCAAAGCATTCCCATAGCATGCTCGTTTTCAGTTTTCTTATCTCTGAGTGATTATGTTTATTTAAAAAACCCTCACTTTCCATCCTCCAGGAATGAACACCTGGCCAGGGTTAAGTTCTCCTGAGGCGGGAAGCCCCTTTTGCAGGGCTCTGTGCAGCAGGGCAGAGGACGCACCGGTTCCCTGCGTAGGGTTACATCCCTCCGCAGGATGCCCCCGTCCCCTCTGCTCCCTTCCTTAGAAACTCCCGTGGAGAGCAGAGCAGGAGGCTGATGGGGAAGCAGGAGTACAGCAGGGCTGAGGACTGTTGTGCCGAATTCGGCAACAATTCCTGGACGCAGGGACAGGGTTTGCGTTTCCTCCAAACTGGCAGCAAGGAGTTTTTGCTCAAGTCCTCCTCTCTTCCCAGAAAATCTCATATTTGACGTGGTGAGTCCCAAACTGACAAAATGGGAACCGTGAGTAGAAAACTCACGGGTAAAGAGAAAAGGAACAATGGTGCTGAACAAGTGTATTTTTGACTAGCATGTTGCTACTTTGGGACAAAGGCACCTGAGTGAAAGATGAGATTGAAGAATAGGGGAACGGAAGGAAGCATACAGGAGAAGAATCCAGAAACAGAGTAAGCTTAGGGGATAGATTTGAAGATACTTGCTGGGACCGACCAGGATCAGGCTCTGTGAGCAGTGGCAGGAGAAGTTTCTCCATCACGCCCGTGATTTGCAGAACGGCTGCTGCATTTCCCTCAAGCACAGACCAGCACTTTGTGACGTGTCAAAAGTAATATTTGGACTGGGCCATTAATCACTGCTAAGGGGCCATTTTATCTCTAATAACCCTCTTCCTGAAGGCGTCACGCAGACCTCGCTGTGCATACAGCTACCGAATGAAACCCGATGTAGAAAGCAAACAGTCAGCCCTGGACACGGATTAACTTCCTGGACAGAAATGGAATTGTCCAAGGCACAAGTAAACCTCTGCTGCTTTGTTAACCCACAGCATTACTGATTTGTAATTAACTCTGGGTTTATTCCCATGTGAGGAATTTGAGGCAGGTAGTAAAAGAGAAAGGTGCTGAAAGACCGACTCTGGAATGCAGCATCACAATTTAGGTCTGGGGAAAAGAAGTCTATTTGAACAAGCCTTTTCCTGGCACAGGAAAGTAGAGTATTGTTGCTACTGAAAAATAAACCGAGCCATCTCTTACATATCTGTCAGCCCAAAACAAAGATCTCTGTCATTACAGAGCCGCATCCACAAGTGGGCAGTTATATTTCTGCAACAGCTCCTCATACATGAATACCCGGACAGCGTTAACCGCAGCCAGGTTCTCCCATACCTACGATGATCCAAGACGCTTCATGAGCTGAGCCTGCAGGAAGGGATCGACAGACGTGACAGTTTGATGGTGTATTGATTAAAAAACTGCAGGATACCATGCTTTTTTTTTTCTCCCTGTGTGTTCCACAAGAAGACCAGTGTTATGCCACACGAAGACATGTTAAGGCAGAAAGTACATTTCTCATTTCTCCCGCAGTCTTCCTCACTCATTTTTGCAATGGGACTTGAGAAACAAAGGTGCGACAGATCAGACACTGGTATCACTGCAGCTACATGGAAACCGTCCTGGACACAGTCACCAGAACCTCACCATGTTTAACCATAGATAACGTCCTCTCCAGGAAGGGGTCTGTGTGAGGGGAGCAATCCGGGCACCTGCCAGGGAATGACATTTCCTCCTTGCCCACAGAATCATAGAATGGTTTGGGTTGGAAGGGACCTAAAAGATCAACCAGTTCCAACCCCCCTGCCATGGGCAGGGACACCTTGCACTAGACCAGGTTGCTGCAAGCCTCATCCAGCCTGGCCTTGGACACTCCCAGGGATGGGGCATCCACAACATCTCTGGGCAACCTGTCCCAGTGCCTCACCACCCTCTCCGTGAAGAACTTCTTCCTGACATCTAATCTAAACCTCCCTGATTTCAATTTATACCCATTACCCCTTGTCCTATCACTACAGGCTCTTGTAAAAAGTCCTCTCCCAGTACCCTTGTAGCCCCTTCAGATACTGGAAAGCTGCAATGAGGTCTCCTCAGAGCCTCCTCTTCTCCAGGCTGAACAAGCCCAGTTCTCGCAGCCTTTCGTCATAGGAGAGGTGCTCCAGCCCACTGCAAGACAAGGGGATTTCACATTATTAAAATACTCTTATGTATGAGGAAACTTTCTACTTCAGTTTGATCAATATGGAAAGTTGCAGCCCAAGACACAGGTGGTTTTAAAAGGATGACAGCATTGCCAACTCTTGCAAGCACTAGCCCCAGCTTTGACGCTCCCTTCTGGGGGTTAGAAGGGGAGTTGGGATACAGCAGGTCCTGTGTGAGGAGAATTAACCCAAACCATGCAATGTGACAACACAGCAAAGACCCAGGGCCGTGCATGGTGTGCATTTAAGTCAGCACTGCTGCCCAAATGTCACATCTTTCTCATTTTGAATGCCTCCCCAGCTGTTTTCCTCCACCACTGTACAGCTCCCTGCTCCACAAAATTTGAGTTCACGGATGATCTGAACAAACTGATGACAGAACCGGCCCCAGTGAAATTTTACCGATCAAAACCCAGAAGTGACTCTTTCAGCCTCATTAATCCCCTTGATGCAGTTACCTGTGAGAGCACTAGACCTGCGCTGCTGACGAGCACGGTGCCGTAAGGAGATGGTGCGGCGCAACAGGGACCTGAGAGCGGACACAACCACTCTGTGGGGCAGCAGCCTCAGTCTGCGTACACACTTGAGCCTCCCCAGGCGTCACATCAGCAGGACAGAGCGTCAATCCGGCCGCAGAGCCTGGGCACACAACTCTTCTCCCCCAGGAGCTCCCGCAGCTCTGTAGAGCTGCACAACCATAGAAGAGATTCACCCATAACAATGGATCCAACATCACACACAGACACTGCGGTACCATAACGGGCAGCTTTTACCCTGCCTTTAACGGGATATGGCACCGTGGATGCTGACAGACCAGTCTCAGTTCACGTCAGCGTGCACAGCTTCCAACACGGAGCTGCCAGGATAGGCACGGCACAGCAAAACCAGAACAGAATGCCGTGAAACGATTTTCAGTGAAGTTTTGGAGGTCTCACTTATACAAGTAAGGTAAAACAATTTTAAAAAATGTTTAATTTAAAAGAAAATAAAGAAGCTGGGCTGGTTTGGAAAAAAAAACCTGACAGAAGCACATGTTTAACTTACAGTGGCCAGCCACTGAGTGAAAAATGGAAAGCGTTATTGCAGAAAGAGCACATCTCAGAAGAGAATTTGGCTTATGTTACAGCTCCCATCATCACTTTAAGAGAGAGCTAATATTTCCCATTTTTCTGTTCAATCGGATCAGTAAACACACCTGGATTTCCCTTGCCAAAACTGGCATAATTTACGAACAAAAGTGCACACAAAATTTTCATAGTAATTTAAACAGTATTTCTTTATTCTTTAGGTCATTTAGAGACCATTTTGCTCTAAGCTGGGCTATGGAATAAACTCTTTGAATCCTTATAGTGGCATTCCAGGAAACAGATTTCTGGAAAACATCAAAAGAGTCTAGACAGTTCTCCCTGCTACACAGACTAGTGCAGGCTACTATCAAACAGCCCTTCCTAACCAAACTATTCCTGATACCTGGTCCAGACGCTTATTCCTTGGCTCGTATCAGCACTTCGCGCTGTTCCAGAATTGCCCGTGGACCCCCGGGTATGCCGAGGGCATGTGTAGGGTGGGGGTTAACTCCTCCTCTTGGGTTATACCCTAAAAACCCTCACCTCCAGGACACACTCAGACTAACAAAACCTCTCGCTCTCCAGATTCCAACTCCGGGGCACCAGCAGCCACGTACAGCAGCATCCAGGATCACATACTAAGGCTTATGAAAATGCACGGAATTGGAACTTACAACTGGAGCTTGTCACATTGATCTGGTGAGATCTCAGTAGGCTCCTGAGATGTTTAGATGTATTTTGCTGCATCCTGAAAGAAGAAAAATACAGTGAAGAGGATTGCAAATGGACACAGCATTGCACTACTGTCATCCCTAAACACAACCTCTTTATTTGTTAATTAATAAGCAAAATTATCCATCTCAAGTGTTAACAATGTCATGATTGAGCGTCCTCCAACTCGCCAATCCGTCCTTAAAGGGACTTGGGACCCAGCAGGCCATTCTGACCTCCCACAGAGGCCAAACGGTTGAACTGATGAAGGTCTCTACACTGCGCAGTCCTGCTAATTAAGAGGGGGTAAAATAATCCCGTCACGTAAAACCACACCGGGCGGGAGGTCACACCTATTGCAAGGGCCTGGCAGCCGTTCCTTGGGCTGCAGCCTGGACAGGGAGTGGGACCCCAGGGATTGGGGACCTGGGACAGCAGGGACCCTGGGGCAGCTGGGACCCCAAGGAGCAGGGACCCTGGAAAGTGGGACTCCAGCGGAAGAAGGGACCCTGGCTAGTGGGGAGCAGGGGCGTTGGGAAGCAGGGATCCGAGGGAGCAGGGACTCCAAGCAGTGGGGACCCCGGGGAGTGAGGACACCAGGAGCAGGGCCTAGCACCTGGGTGAGGGCCGCAGCAGACGGAACGCCACGGCCATGGTGACATCGCTCCCGCTGCCCGGCGCGTCGTGAGGCGGCACAGACGACGTCCCTGTGCGCAG
>NW_010274150.1:0-5285 GCF_000690775.1 Eurypyga helias
TTACTGGTCTCCACTCAGACGTTGATCCATTGACAACAACTCTCTGAGTGTGACCATCCAGCTAGTTCCTAATCCATCGAGCAGTCCATCTGTCAAATCCATGTCTCTCCAATTTGGAGACAAGTATGTCATGTGGGACAGTTTCAAAGGCTTTGCACAAGTCCAGGTAAATTACATCTGTTGCCTGTCCTTTATCCACCACGGTCATGACCCCACCATAGAAGGCCACCATATTTGTCAGGCACTATCTGCCCTTGGTGAAGCCATGAGGATTCTCTGAAATTTTCCCCAGGGTTCATTTATTTCACCACAGACTTTGTACATAACCTTATGTAAGTTAATAAATTCATGCCATGGTTTCTGTATGATAAAACAAGGGTGGTAACACTTCCTTTCTGCCAATCTGTCCTTCCTCCTGATCTAGATAGTTTGATTTGTGGGGAGAAGAGCAGTGCTAACAAAATTTGCACTGCAGCTGAGTGGTACATTATTTTTGACACCCTGTAAAGCCTATAATAAATAAAAGTTGTGTAAAGATACATGGCATACAGTGAAAAATGTGAGTCTCGTGTTCTCATCTTCTATATGCCATTTCCTATGATCCTTGAAAATATAACTGGGGCTACAACATTCATATTTGCATTTCAGAAGTATAATATTTGCTATGCTTCAAAAAAATGATTAATTTGTCAATCAAATCCATTCATTCTGTAACAGATAGATAAAAGCTGTGTGAGGCAAAATGGATCAGTTTCAGCCAACTGCTTATTGCTCTGCGTAACAAAGGGGCCATCATGTTAACATCTAGCGCTTTGTAACTCTTTCATTTATTAGTTCCCTAATCCAAGAACTCAGTTTTCATCCAAGAAAGCTATTGCTCACTTTACCACTCAACCTGCCTGTAGTAAATGAGCATGGCATGCTGCAGACAAGAAGGAAACTGAGCAGAATAGGTACTATAGCTGGGTGTTTGTATAGCCTTGGATCTGTCTGCTTTCAAAATACTCCAGTCAGTTAATGCAGAAGCAGAAGTTTCCACCTTCTTACAAACTCACCACTGTCAGCACCTGTCTTCCACCAAATGACTCGGCTGCAGCCAGGTATCACATACAGATCGCTAAGGACTGACCAAATGGCACAGAATGACTTCCTGTAGCACATTTAGAGACACACTGGGGCACATGAAGCTACATTGTTCCATCTAAAAAGCTGAGCAACTCATAGGCATGAAATTATGTCATATATCTAAAAATTTGTGGGTTCTGGGCTTTTGCAAAAGGAAAATAGCAATATCGTAATGGAGATTATGCCACTACATGCACAGCTTGGCTTCTTTATTAATGTCCTTTTCATTCCCTTCTCAGAGATGTGTATGTGAAAATAAGAAATTTTAGGTTCTTCAGATTCCTTCTGCTTCTGGCGTTTGCTTCCTTCCTGAAGTTCCGTCTGCTGTTGAGGTAATAAATGCCACGGCAGCCAAGTGCCATCCCACAAAATCATGTGCTGCGTAGATAGTATCAGAGGAAAACTATATGCCTGATAGCAAACACTTTTAGCAATAATTGGAAGATTTACCAATTTTTTAAAAAATCATTTTCCTCACTCAGCAAAGTCTCTTGAAAATCAGAATATCTTAATTAACAACTGTCAAGCCAGATCAGTCCATTTGTAGTACGCTGTGCCTCTGACAAAGACCAGCGTAAACACAAGAAACATGCCACAAACAGTTTCGAAATACCTTTCCATCAGAAAGTTTCTTCTTAACTGACTTAGAGACTAATGTACTACTGATCCATGAGGGCTTAATTTTACATCCCTTCTAAAATTATGGCTGTTTTGATTGTTCCAGTGTTATCAGCCTTTCCTAGGAGTCCCAAAGAAGCTTGGAGTTTTTAATTTTGAACGTGAGCAGCAGAGGGCCCTAGTGAGAGCGTAATATACAGCTGCTGGGCAAAAAAGCCCATTTAATGCCATACTAAAAAAGGAAGCGTGTTATAACTTTTATCTTCTTATAAGGTGAGGTTAATGCTGGTGAAGGAAAATGGTTCCCAGTCCCAGTTCAAAGGACTGAAGTCCTTTGCCCCCCACTCGTGAAGGCTTTCTTATACAACACCCCTGAAATATTTCAAATATTTCTGTAGGATCATTTTCTACCAGTCAAATTATAAGTAATTTTTCACTTCTGTAAGATTTTTGTCATTTCTACTTGCAAGAGTGTTAACTAAACTTTTTTTTTTGACCAAAAACATTCAGCCTGCTGAATGAATAACCCATAATTCAGTTCACTTAGGCTAACAAAATCGTAACCTTTCTGTAAATTGTCTGAAGCCTGAGAGTAAGAGGATCAGTTAAAAATTCTCATGGACAAAACCCCATTCCATGCTACATTTTGCTCTTTTAGTTAAGCTGAGGAAAGGACCTGTTTTCCGTTTCACTGACTCTCATATTTCACACCGCCTATATTCACTCTTAAGTGTAACAAAAAGTGGTGATCAGGATGTCTGTTACCCAGACCAACCGATTTCCTTACTTCTGGGTCTCCAGGAACCCTGAGTATAACCCACCCGTGGGTGTGCGTGTTTGACATTCACTTGTTGAGGTTTCAAAGAGAGGAACTGTCCTCATCTGCTTGAAAATCAGACTATTTTTTTCTACTCCTCATACAACAGTAGGAAGAATGCAAATGGGCTGTACAAATCCAGACTGGAGTGTGAGGGAATCCCACTCTGCTCCTACAGATGCTGAACAGTGCAGCAGGGAATATACTCAGGCAAGCTGATGACACGTTACTGCACTTCCACAAGGGATGGATCCTCTTCTATAAATACAATGATTTGAAGCTGATGCTTGTGTTGTGTAACAGAAAACCCACAGACTCTTTGGCTTTTTGGTTGTAGCTCAACCTGGGCACTGAGTCTCCCAACACACCAGCTCATGTAGGAAATATTTTCAGTTAGAGGTACAAAGTGTAATCCCTTGATTTCCTGTACTGGAACAGGTTGCCCAGAGAAGCTGTGGATGCCCCATCCCTGGAAATGTTCAAGGCCAGGCTGGATGAGGCTTTGAGCAACCTGGTCTAGTGGAAGGTGTCCCTGCCCATGGCAGGGGGGTTGGAACTAGATGATCTTTAAGGTCCCTTCCAACCCAAACCAGTCTGTGATTCTGTGATTTGATCAGCTGCTGTGAGCATCCTGCGCTCTCTGGCATTCCAGCTGGAGTCACTCCTCTTACAATCAGGCCTCTCAACAATATTGAACATGAATATAACTTGGGACAAAACACAGGCAGAGGAAGCCTTCTGTGGTTTTGGACTGGACAAGGTAACTCATTCAACCTGCAAATTTGCACATGGATTCTTTGGAGATGAAGCCAGGGATATTAGATTGAGGGGAAAACAAAGGATTTCGAAATGGTTTAACCTTATAAGGTGACGGCAAGTGGATACTTCTTTTTTTGTCTGTGCCAGTCCAAATGCATTTGGCTACACTAGTGATGAACACGAGGGGGCACCCAAGGAAAATGAAATCGTCGAGGAGCTGTGATGCTCCCGCACGTTAAGCTGGTTTTCCATCCGTTTCCCACACCCACTTTTTTTTTTTTTTTTTTGTGGTCTTTTATAAATATTTCCAGACATTGTTTTCATGACATGCAGCAATAAATGGTAATTTAAAAAAAAAACTTTGGGAAGAACATTCTGAGGAGAAAAGGTTTTGGCATTTAGTGAACCGTGTAGTAAACCAGCTTAACAAACACCTTAACTTACCCCTGTGCAACCACATCCCCGCTGCTCAGAGACCCCTGGCTTTCCCAGGGCGTGTGCCTGGTACCACTCTTCGTACATGAGGACAGCAGGAAGCACAAATACCGTGGCTTAGAAAATCCACCAAAAAATTAGTGAAGATCCAAGGATATTGAGTACAGAGATCCAGAAGCCATCATCAGCTGAGGAAGTCTCTCATCAGCAGATTGCTGGGTGCTGTGGGCAGTATTGCTGCCCACCTCTCCGGAACATCTCCCCTCCGAGCACACTACTTGGAGATGCATGGCTGGGCAGCGAGTGCTTCTAGAAAGGATGTAAGCTAGGTAAAAATAGATGTACCCTCCTAGTTTCTAGCAATCTGCAACATAAGGATTTCATCAGCTGAGAGCTTATACACACTAGTAGGCTTTTTATCTGTTTAATCGTTCTTAGATCTGTGTAAGCTTTCAAGATCCGGTGGTTTGAAGTGCATCACAACTTGGTTGGGTAGCAAGCGAAAAAGTTTTGAAGTGGCCTAAACCTTTCGGTTGGTAATGCCAAGTTCTCGTGCTGTAGTGAGTGGCCAAAAGTTGTTCCCATCACACCTCTTTCATGTCAGTCGGGACTTTTTATGCCTGTTTTACAGTTTCTATCAATCAGGATCACTGCACAAGAGCAACTCTTCCTCCAGATAAGTAGTGCAATGCTCATCAGTCACAGTCTGAACACAAAATAGTCTGTCCAGGGCAGACATTTAAGAGGAAACCCTTTTTAATGAAGCATTGGTTATATTCTGCACTGAATAACTAAAGGCCTCCATCACTTGGGGATGTAAACACAGGCAAATATTCTTATGAAAATATAACTCTGTTTGTCTGCAGCTCTTTGTATTCTGAGACTTGTTCCTTTAAACATTCATGAATTCATCACTCACCATCCGAGAACCATTCCAGTCAGCTAATTGCCTACTTAAACAATTGTCTGTGTACCTAAAAATTGAACCGAAATGAGGAAATGCCTGGGTTTAAGTGCCATTTTTGTGTACACACTTGACCAGTAGATACTTTGGCGCAAATATATTTTCCGTATAGACTGAAAATGTGGCTTTCACTAAATGTTAATATTCCTGTGTGTGGTGGGCTGACCCTGGCTGGGGGCCAGATACCCACCAAAGCTGCTCTGTCCCTCCCCTCCTCAGCTGGGCACGGGGCAGAAAATATAAGCAAAGGCTCATGGGTTGGGATAAGGACAGGGAGGTCACTCAGCAATTACTGTCACAGACTAAACAGACTCGACTCGGAGAAAATTAATTTAATTTATTGCCAATCAAATCACAAGCAGAAGAGAACCAAAACACCCTTAAAACACCTTCCCCCCACCCCTCCCTTCTTGCCAGGCCCAACTTCACTCTTGCTTTTCTCTACCTCCTCCCCCCAACTGGCACAGGGCGACAGGGAATGGGGGTTGTGGTCAGTCTATCACACCTTGTCTCTGCCACTCCTTCCTCCTCAGGGGAGAATCTTCACACTCTGCTGCCGCATGGGGT
>NW_010274150.1:5364-20584 GCF_000690775.1 Eurypyga helias
TGGGGTCACAAGTCCTGCCAGCAAACCTGCTCCAGCCTGGGCTCCTCTCTCCATGGGGCCACAGCTCCTGCCAGGAGCCTGCTCCAGCACGGGCTGCCCATGGGGTCACAGACCCTTTGGGGCATCTCCCTGCTCTGGCGTGGGGTCCTCCCTGGGCTGCAGGTGGGTCTGTGCCCCCCCATGATCCTCCATGGCTGCAGGGCACAGCCAGCCTCACCATGGGCTGCACCACAGGCTGCCGGGGAGTCTCTGCTCCACTGGAGCACCTCTGCCCCCCTTCTCCACTGACCTTGGGGTCTGCAGAGCTCTTCCTCTCACATCTCACTCTCTCTCTGCTGCAAATTCTCTCTCTACAGTTTTTTTTCTCCTTAAACACATTATCCCAGAGGTGCTACCACCATCACTGATGGGCTCGGCCTTGGCCAGTGGCAGGTCTGTTTTGGAGCCAGCTGGCATTTGCTTTATCGGACACAGTGGAGGCTTCTAGCAGCTTTGCACTGGAGCCACCCCTGTAGTTCCCCTGCTACCCAAACCTTCCCATGCAAACCCAATACACTATGCAAGGGAAAAAGCCAGGGACATTACACTGGATGGATCTGCACACTCAAATGCAGAAGCAAACCATACATCTTACTGAGAGTTCCCATTTTTTTCCAAATTTGGCACTACAAGCCAGAAGTTCAGACTAGTGAGTGGGTAGCTGCAGAAGCACATCAAAAAGTAAATATGAGTCTCCTTTAGTTTTGAAGAATAAGATTGGAAAAGTAGTTGCACAATAGTGGACTGTCTGCTTAGCAACAAGTTAAATTCAATGCAGTTAAAAAATAATGCTGTAAACTATCTCTGAAAAGTAGGTAAAATAGTATTGGTCATTTACAAATTATAGCTAACAAATCATAAATAGAATTAGGAGAAGAGATAGCCTCTTAAACAGGAGTGGACTAGCTACATTAGAGAAGGATATTAAAAATCCTGCTGTCACCATGTGGTATTAGTAATCTAAATCTCTTTATTGGCATTTCATAGGCAAAAGTCGCCATAATCAGAATGACTGTGCTAGCATCAAAGAAGAATATACCAGTCAAATGTTATTTAAGACCATGAAACATCAGTGTGTCAACGCAGAGTCAAAAGTGTGTATTTATGTGTGATCATGTCATGATCACAACTCCTTTGGCCATCAGGGACCCCTTTCAGACTGAAACCTGCAAAGAGAGACATCATTGCTGCAGCCACACACAAGCCTCTGCCAGCACGGAAGAAAGGCTGGAAGCAGGGTAAGGAACAGTGTCCTCTTCACACAGCCCGTTAGCACCAGGAAAAGGTATGATGGAGCAAGCAGCTTGGATAAGTACAGGTTTCCCTGTGGGTGAGGCCAGTTCTCTCCCATTTGGGCCATAAAAGACATCAAAGAATTATCCTTTCAATGAGCTGTGTGTCACTGCCTGCTTTGCTGCGGAGAAAGTCCCAGTACCCCAGATACGCCCAAGTTAGCCCAGTGCTAAAGAAACCATCAGTCAATACTAAAAGTTGCTGTCCATCATCTAAAGCTCTGAGCAGCCTAATAAAAAACATTAGATTCTGGAGAAGCCACAGTGTATTCCTTCCCTGTCACTGGAGAATTTTCAAGAATTTGGCAGATTTCCTAGTTTGAATTAGTTGAATAAATTAGATTACTAACATTTTTCAGAGGGCAGCCACGAAAAATTAGTGGAATTAATCAAACTATTTCATACCAATAATTTGAGCTAGCTTAAATAATAATTTAAAAAAAAAATAAATGTTCTTTACATTTGAAATTATGAAAAGGGTACAATCTGCCACAATTTTTGAAGTGAGACATTTATAGTCAGTTCAAGTCTCAGTGAATCCATATTTTCTTAATTGAAAATAGTTTAAAAGAAAAATTATAGTGCTGTGCAAGCCACACCTTTCCTTCCCCCCCTCACCCAAAGGTAGAAAACCTCTTTTGCACCTCCAGAAGCAAAACAGGATCTGTCCCCAAAGCAGTATATTTTGCCATTTCTTCACCAAAAAAAGGCCACTGCAGTAGTGCAAAGGGCAAATGTCATGGCCATGACATTCTCTGCTTTACTCCAAAAAGGTTGGGATCATCTCTGTCTCCCGCATTTTACAGTGCACCCTCTTAGATGGGGACTGGGAGCTGTGGCGCTGATGGTCTGACTGAAGGACAGGTCTGGCAGTTAGCACTACTCTGGGAGGAACAGCTGGTTCACACCTCTTGGTTCTCTGCTTCAAGGTGCTGCAGATTCAGACCACTACCTGTTGCTGGTTTTTAGTCCTTACTTCCCATTTCATGGGATAAACACATATTTTTTTCAGTAAATTAAAATTGGGAATCTGATACAACAATATGCCAGTAAGATCTGGAGCCTTTGGCTTGCCCTTCCATTGTCTGTGCTTCAATCAGTCAGCTCACACCAAGATTATAAAAAACCTGACCCAGGAGTTTACAGTCTGAAGCCCAAATTGAACAGAGCAGTCAGCAGATTATGTATTCCACTGAACAATGAGGCCTTCAGTCCCTTTTTGAACCAGTTTTCGTTACATGAATTATGTTTGCAACATATGGCAGAGAATTAAACAAAAGCACTATTTTTGAAACGAGTACAGTAGACAATAATGTTGTCAATAATGCTCATTTTTAGTAAAGTGTATATATTAATAGCAGCGTGAGAAGCATTTCAGAGAGCTCTAAGCATGTCCAATTCCACACCCATATGCATGCAGCATTTCAGAAAATGCTAAGCTTTACTACTATACGATTTCCTTTGGAAGGGAAAGCTAGAAGAAGATGTTCCTATGCATTTTTTGCCTGTGATATTTCACATATATAGAGCCCCTGCTGAAAGGGTTTTTATATATGATGTGAGTAGAAAGGATGTCCAAAAAATAATATAATTATAGTGCTGGCATTTCTAACAAATGTCCTATCTTCCCTTCAGAGTCTATCCCATGCTAAACAGGAAGAGTAGAACTTTCTTCCTAATAAAGCTTTAGAGCTACTACCATGACTTCTCACCCATCACAGGAATACTATCCAACTGACCCAAGATTTTGTAATCAAACAAGCTGCAACAAAAATCCAGCTGAAACAGCAATTTAGCAGGCTCAGAGCAAGAACAGACTATTTTTGTGGCCTATAAAATTACGAAGAGCCTTTCCCAATACATACTGTGACTAATAATCATCAGCCCATACAATGATGTACAACGATGACAGTTTAGCCACTCCCTCTGTGGTCACCTTTCATTTGCAACCATCATGTCTGCTAAAAACAGGATGAGAAATTGCAGTTAAAAACTGAGATTTTATCAGCTTTCCCAGACAGAATTGGGTTGGAAAAGATGAGAAAGAGAAAACCTCCTCTCACAGATTAAGGAATAAATGAGTAACCAATAAACGTTCTAATTTAATAAGTGCACATATCCTGCAATTTTCTTTTGGATAACAGAACTGAAAAGTTGTTGTGATGTTTTGGTTTTGTTTGGGTTTGTGGTTGTGGTTTTTTTTTTTTCCCCCCAAGGAGTAAACCCCACAACTAAATTATAAGAATAATGAAAAAAATTGAGCAATGTCCACAGAGAGAGTTTGAGCTGGGAAATCACAAGGCAAATGTTGTTTTTCCAGTCCAGAAATGAAATTCTAACCTGCCCATTTAGGTTCCTTCCACATCATTTTTCACTCAGTCGTAATGCAACTAGCACTGGCCTGGGTTGAGAATTCTCTTGAAAAGCCCATAAACCTTGAACAGCATTGCTGAAATCCTGCATTTCTGCTACAACATGCCTGGCAGTTGGACAGAGCTGATGTCACTGGCTTCAGATCTATATTATCCATGTCACTAGAGCTCTTGCTTTCCTTTGCTGACATGGAGGGATGCTGGCATGCTGCATCCAGAAAGTGAGTTTTTACTCACATGGACACATGGACATGGCTGGGATGCCATGGTCCAGCTTACCCAAGGGCCCTTGCACGTCTTCATCAGCCCAATCCAATCCATCAAATCCCGTGACTTGAAGGTGAGACCTCAGCCAAACTCCTCTGCAGACGAGCTCACAGCACCCATACCTGTGATATGGCACCATGGTCTCTCTCCTTCTGCATGACTGCTCTCCTGCTCCATGATCCATGGGGCTACCTCTGCCCTGCGGGGTCTCAGAGACAGCCAGGCTAGGGAGGTGCCATCTAACTCCATGCAATTCTACTGAGTAGCTCATACATTGGTTTCAGCCTGTCACTTGCCACAGGACCATGACCCCTCCCACTGGTCACAACTCTGCCACTTTTGCCCATTACATGGTCCCACCTAGATGAGTTTTCCTCCAGGGTGCAAGAGGCTTTGAAGTATCTCTGTACTAGAAAAGGCACCCGAGAGATCCCAATGGCAAAAACTATCCTGTTCTGGAGGTCTGGAAGAGCAGGGCAGCACTCATCAGGATGTTAACAGATACAGCACCCTTGAGCTGTGCAAGCCCTTTGGGGGCAAACTTCATCAGAATGAGAATCTCAATGTAAACAAATTACTACTGTGTTCTTCCAGCCTAGCAGGCCAGAACAGGTAAATATCTACTATCTCAGCATTCCAGCAACTATTACAAATACCCACAGAGGTTTCAATCATGCTTAATAATTAAAAGTAGGGAAGGGACTTTCAGGCAGTGTTAATCAACAGGTGCTAAAGGAATACAACCTTCTTCAGAGGCAAAGCCTGTCATGACAGCCCAATTTTTCCATAACACATACTAGAAAGCACAGAAACACAATCAGCAAGATGATTTCTTTGCTTCAAGAGTCAATATTTTAATGAGTCACTGATACATACTTCAGATACTCCTATGCTAAAACCAGAGTATAAGTCATATGCATAAAATCCAGTTGCCCTATAAGCTGCCCATGGTAGCTTTTTCCAAATACTGACCTAGAGAATGTCTGGTATGCCCAGACTGACGTAACAAGTCTGGATTTCATATTCATGATCCCAATTCATCAGCAGATTAAGTGTTATGTGAATGGGCTTGTTTCAGCACTGATTTCAAAAATTAAGAAGAACTGAGCAACAGAAAAAGCTGAAGCCAATCTCACCAGAAGTATATGCTTCCATCTCTTTAGTAAAGGGAAGGCATAGTTTTGGCAGACTGCATCCAAATACAGATTTAATGACAAATTGTTAAATATGGAAGAAAAACATTCATTAGTACATGCAGGGAGAGGTGTAAAAAAGAGCTGTTATGGGTGCTCTGGCAACTAAGTGTCTCACATTCAGGAAAACTGGATACAGCTGCCGGCCCTGACACAGGCTTTCTTTCTCACCTTTGGCTACCCATCAGATATTGCTGGCTCCAAGTTACCTAGCTATATAATGGAGATATGGATAATTAAAGCTCATTATTCTTTGCTTGTTTGTCTCTCCTAGATTGTTACATAGAGACACAGACCCAGGGAGAGACCTCTTGGACCATGAAAGAAGGAAAGGATCAGGTGGAAGAATCCACTCAAAGACGAATGTGACCTGATACAAGAAACAAGCAAAGCGCAGCTTTGGCAAGCCTGGGGGTCAAAGGAGAAGCTTTGGGGAGAAGCAGAAGCTATCTGACTGGATAGTCAGATGGCATGGCGGTGAGCTGGTGGGACAAAGATCACTGCTGAGCTGTCAGGAGCATTAGCGCTGTGGGGAGGAAAGGCCTGCCTGGGAGGAAGGCACAGGTTTTAGCAGGCAGAGCTGTGGCTGGCAGCGTGGCACTGCAGCTGGCACGCTGAGAAGGCACAGAGGGCAGGGAGAACAGGGGGAAGGTTTTAAGAGACCTCACATCAAGGAGATACTGATGGAGAAACCCACAGATCTTCCGGCAAACAGACTGAAAATTACAATAGGAGGCACTTCAATATATAGCCAGGTGCTCAAGCCTGGCCCGCACTCTCGTGATTTGTCAGACTGGCCTTTTCTATCATGACTGCAAAAGGATCATGGTCATAGCCATGAGAGCTAAAACCTCGTACTGACACCTTTACAGCAGCCAAGCAGCCTCTGCTGCTCCACATCCTTCTTGCAGGGAGCTGGAATCAGACCTAGGGCTCAAAGCACTCTCTTGTGGATATAAGCTGTGTTTCTTCTAGGGGGGTTTGCCAAAACAGATATGCTGGCAAAACAGCTAATGTCAAAGCCAAAGTTGCCTCCTCTGCTTCAAATCAGAGCTACACCGATTTGCACCAGAGAAACAGCTGGCTCAGAAACCAAAATAGCTCATTAGTCAAGGGCATATTCCAAGGCTTGAATCATCTTTAGCAAAGGGAAGGGGCTCAGTGTCAGTGAGTTTGACAGGGAACACAGGAAAGGGTAACTGACCTTTGCAGAGAATGTCAGCACCGGGAACTGAGGCTTAATCCTCAAAAAGCCCTGAGGCACTCTTGTTGGTGCCAGAAAATCTGTGTCCCTCTGAACAGGCACACACACTTACCAGCAGAGCATGCAGGTCCAGGTGCTATGTGTGCCTTGATTATTGCATAATATTATCAAATATGATTTTTTAAACCCTTAAAATGCCCTGCTCAAATAAATGGAGCTTCCTTTTTTAGAGGTCAGCCAAAAGAGCAGCTCTCTTCTTTGATTATTATTAACTAATGAGTATGTTGAATCTGCTCTCCCCCTATATCACCTCTTTCCTGAAGACAGTAAAATTGTTGGACACAATTAATTCCCCTTTGCCAAACTAGGATACTGTCACTGGAGCATGAATTGAGTGAGTTGAGGAATTCACTAAGCAGGGGATACCTCAGGAAGTAACTCTAAGAAGCACAGTGCTAACAGCTTTGTCTTGTAAGGATGGAAATTTCTTGACATTCAGGGATC
Source organism: Eurypyga helias (assembly GCF_000690775.1). Classification (NCBI taxonomy): domain Eukaryota; kingdom Metazoa; phylum Chordata; class Aves; order Eurypygiformes; family Eurypygidae; genus Eurypyga; species Eurypyga helias. The sequence continues at coordinate 12,236 of NW_010274150.1, forward strand.
TCCAAGTTTCCTATAAACCTACTGGATTCCTTGTAAAACATCTTTAATTGTCTTGGCAAAACCACTAAGTCTTTATGGAGATGCCTTTGTGACTTGCCTTTTGGAGCTCCATCTCCCTCTTTCTGTTCCTTTTCCAGGTGACAGCAAGCCAAGAATTCCTGAGCTCTCCGTGATACACAGCCATCATCGCTGGACAGTCTGCCATGGACGGGGGATGGTTCCTGCATTTTACACACCACTACAAATGCCATTGCATTGAGAATTACTGACGTTGTTATGGAGGGTGCTAGTGTTGTGTGAGTATAAATAAACACAGTACTAGTAAAAGGCACTCAAGGATAAATGGCAAAGGTACTGCATTTTGTGAGACCAAAATAACTCTGTGCTGTGTGCTGAAAGCACCTTTTGCTGGCTGTCGTGTACCTGCTGTTACCAGCCAGGGTCCTCGTCTTCCACTGAAAGGCAAAAAGCATGTTTGTCTTCAAACGCCATGGGGCTCCTCCTCTCTGTCCCTCCCAGACGGTGACACTGAGAAGCTGGGACCCACTTATAAGTACACTGCAACAGTGCTCACCCTCCAAAATCTGCCGGCATTCTCAGAGCTATCAAGACCCCAGGTAAAACACCAGCACCCATATGGACCCTTCTGTCTCTCTCCCCACAGGAGGGTGATCTTATCAAGAAGCAGTATGACAGAAAAATTTGGGCGAATCCAAGTTGCATATTTTGCCTGAACGCATCTCACCAATTTGGGCAAGAAGGTCTGTGAGGCTTGGGAAAGCAAGGGGAGAGAAGGATGCAACGGGTCCAAAATGTCCACGTTATGTAGCAGTTGGTGGCTTGAGTGAGAGTCAGGGGTCAGTTCTGCAGACCTGGGCCAATGAAACAGCAGTCTGATCCCAGACCGATGGGCACTGAAAGAGCCACACTTCTGGTGTGTGACTCCATTCGCATTAATTCATCAGGGATGAGCTTGGCTTAGGATGACACCTCAGATGAGAACGTGAAACCACAGAAAAGTATTCTCTCAAAACACAGTATACAGTCAAGTTTCTAATCTTCAATGTAACTGGCAAAGATTCACATCTAGAACTCACTGGGAATGTGAAACAGTGTTTTGGCATTAATAATGGTGGCTGTAAATGTCCTCTTAACACTTGAATTCTGTTCTTCTACACTACAAATTTACTATGCCACTGCTTCCTTTCTACTTTGCTTATTCTGGTTTAAATTAGAACATTATGGAGACATCCAAAACTCAGAGCCAATTCATCTGTTCTCATTCAATAACTCTTTTGCTCTCCTACGTACTGTGATGTTTAGTTTGAAAGGAATCTTTCAGTGACCTTTGCTAAAAAGAGTAATTAAAAATCCAGAGGCAATTCTTATCCTGCAGTGCTTGTAAGCTTAATACACATAAGCCCTTTCAAGCAGTACATGACTCTTGATATTAAAACTACATCAATGGATTTTTACCCAACTTCCCTGCTTTGCTACCAACCTTCTGCTCAGAGTTGTACATCAGTTTTCCCTTTTTTGAAGAGATATGCCCTCTTGAGTGGTATTCTAGTCACAACAGTCAGGTGCTTCTGACTGTGGAGAGAAGGTCTAAAACTAATTTACTGAACATATGACACAAGTTCCTTTTTCAGGTTAGGTAAAGGTGGCCCATCCACATGGATAAAGACCATAAGGTCTTTTGGCAGGATAGATGACATCTTAATTCTGAGGCTTTTGTGATCCCTACATACTATCAATACCCTATCGTGTCGTGGTCTTCCTATCATCTTTCACCCCCAAAATGCATTTGTCTTTTGCTCTCAGCATTCACCCTCAACATTCCTGGCAGTCCAGCTGCTGCCTTAGAGAGAGAGAGAGAGAGAGAGAAAGAAAAGAATCAGTTTATTTGCAATTCTTCTACAATTCATATTACAATTAGTTCATTAAATTAGAAATTATTAATTCATTGAGATCTTAAAACAGTCCATGCCTGGCTAGCAAATACACGTACAGTGTCTACTGAAGTAAATAATGCCCAATGCAATAGACAACGAACAGTCTTTTCCTGTGAGGTACTGAAAAGTCCAAGTTCTGCTAACAATTTGTAATGGCCTTGGATCCGCTTCCCACATGACCCTAGAGAAAATCCTATACATTTAATAATAGTGGTATTTGTCAGTTCTTGAACTTGCTCTTTAGGATGTTGTTTCTTTACTTCCTCTGCTGCTGCATCTGCCACGTATCTTGGTTCACTCTCATACCTAACGGCGATCTCCACGACAAGGGCTTGATCGCCTTTAACTAATACCAAGTCTGGCTTATGCAATTCATCAGGAATATAGTTCCACTCATGCCAAGTGGACAATAACACAGCAATCAAGCCCTGTTTGAATTGCACAGAAACCTATTAATTTAACACAGATATGCGTTCAGTAAAGGTTTCTCACGTTTCCACAGTCACACAACTTCTGCCAAAAGATTACACATGGGACTGACATTTGAACTTAATCAGCCAATAGTTAGACTCAGCATCAAGGACTACCCAAAGAGAGCATACACAATGTCTGCTTAATTGCAAATAGTCACGTGCAACTTTGTCCTGTTTAAAGTTACATCCTTACTGCAAAGTTGAGCTCAGCTCTTTCAGGGTTTTGTTCCCCAAGATTTCATCATCTTCAGCAAGGTTTCAGAAATTCTCTGAGTTTTGCTCCAGGACATCCACGGCTCCATCTAGTCAGTCAGCAGGGACAGAGTGTCTGGCTTGTAGAGATACACAGTCTGCTGTTACAGGCCTGGAAAATCTGCTCGTGCTTCCAACCAGAAGTCTCTAGAGGATTAAGTAGCCTCCAAAGCAGCCCTTTTGAAATAGTGTTGAAATAAAGAATGTTAACATGTCCAAAACACAGATTAATCCTAAATTAAACCTGAAGTACTTGTGCTAGCCTTTCCGTGGGTGTGATGTTGCTGAACCAGCATTTGTGTAATATCTGAAGCAGCAGCCATTCAGGAGCAAGGTAAAAGCACAAGAAAACCAAGGTGCTCTTGGGGTACGTTTGCACTGTGCACTGGAGGGGTGCACACTGCAAGCTCCTAGGATAGGTACAGCTGTGAAGACACGGTAGCATAGGTGCCAGCCCACCCTAGCAACCTAAATATGTGCCTAGGGATCTCAGAGAGCTTGTCTGCTGGTGACTAACCCCTGGCAAGGCCTTCACTGCACTCTGCTGCTATTGTAACCTCTGCCAGCTTGGTAAACCAAGAACAGATCTGCTATCAGCTGCCACAGCTGCTCACATTCATGTTAACACAGTCTCAGAGGGGTCTCAGCCTACCCAGGACTCTTGGAGAAGAATCTATTAGGGACCCATGACACCTTTGGACAGTGTGACACCAACACCTTGAGCACTAGGAGGTTAAGGACAGAAAGTCCTGGAGTACCTACAGCACACCTAAAAGGTGACAGATCAGAGGGGAGCAGCGAAGTGTGCTGTTTAAAGCCTGCCTAATCCTCAGGACCAGAGGTTAGAGACCTTCCTGGCAGCTGAAACCCCTGCAGCACCACTATTACCCTTTTCTCTATACTTCCATGGCTCCTGGGCCATTTGGGGCCTATGTAGCATTAGGCCATGCTACACTCAATACTGTATAATTTAAAGCATATTTCCAGGGGATCTTCAGTTTATATTCAGATTCTTACTGAGAGTCATAGGAAAAATTAGGTTGTAAAGGACTTCTGCAGGACTCTGGTTCAATCTTCTGCTTAATGAAACAGAAGATTTCTCAAGGTCTTATCTAGCAGGGTTTTGAGTCCCTCCAAGAATAAACATTGTACACACTTTCTGGGCAACTTGCTCTAGTGCCTGACAACCCTCACTATGAAGAATTTTCTTCCTTACACCTGCCTGAACTGCATCCTGCCTGGTTTCATGGATTTGTGTATGTCCAGTTTACTTAAGCGATCCCAGCATCACCCTCTTCAACTGTGGGTAGTCCCATTTTCTTCCAAATTCTGCCACTAGTCATGGATGTCTGGGAGCAGGCTCTGCCAGTAAAGACTGAGATGAATAAAATGCTGAGAACCTCAGACTTTTGTGTGTCCTTCATTAGATCACCTGCCCTACTCAGCAGTGGACCCGCATTTCCTTGGAATTCTTTTCACTACTAATATATCTGTAGAGGCCTTTCCTGTTGCTCTTCATCATCACCAGTTATCAGCTCAAACCCAGCTTTGGCTTTCTTAATCCCATCCCTGCATGCCTGTGTAGTTCTACACTGCTCCTCAATGGCCTGCCCCTGCTTCCCCGTTTTCTTGTTATAGAATCATGGTATCGTTTGGGTTGGAAGGGACCTTAAAGATCATCTAGTAAAACTTACGTTTGAGTTCAAACTCATCAAACTTACGTTTGAGTTCAGTCTGTAGCTCTCTGTACACCCAAGCTGGCCTCATGCACTGCCTGCTTAGCCTCCTGCATATCAGTATGGACCATTCTTGGGCTTTGAGAAGATGGTCCTTGGAGATCACATAGCCCTCCATTTACTCTTCACAGCAATATCCCAAGGGAACCTGCTTGCTAGTTCCCTGAACAGGCCAAGGTCTGCTCTCCTGAACTCAGGGTCATTGTTCTGCTACTCACCTTTCGCTGCTTTCTCAAGATCTTAAATCCTAGCACCTCTTATCTCTGCCAGACTGCCACTGACCATCGCAAACCAAACCACCTTGTGAGTAGCAAATCAGTCAGAGCATGTCCCTACTCAGCCTGTCCAGCACCTGTGTCAAGAAATGGTCCCTGACCCACTCCAAAAATCCAGATCACTTGTGCCTTACTGTGTTTCCTGCCTAGCATATTTCAGGTTGGTCAGTATATCCTATAAAAGCCAGGGCTCGAAACAGTGACACTTGTCTAGAGAAGCCTTCATCTATTTTGTCTTCTTGACCAGGTGATCTGTAGCAGGTGCCTACCACGATGTTACCTGTGTGGGCCTTCCCTCTGATCCTGGACCATAAGCTCCTGACCAGCCCACCGCACAGTCCATAGCAGAACTCCATGCACCAGAGCTGCTCCTCTCTGTGCAGCGCATAACCCCGTCGCACATCCCCATCCATCACAGCACTTCAGCTGTTACAGCTCTTATAGCCTCTAAGTACAAAGGAGCAATGAGCGGGTCAATCCCTTACCTATCCAGGTCTGCAATACTGTGTCTCCACATCCAATCAATATAGGCATCTGGGCACTGCCTTGGGACGACTTGCTATGAACACCTAAATTAGATGGTGCACCTTCCTCTCTTGATTATTACACTGAAAAAAGTCTAATGACATCCTTGGGGCAAGTCTTTAATCCACAGTGCCCACATATCCCATTATAGTCAGAAACATGCCAGGCGTACTCTTCCAGGTTCAGTGGAAGGAGTGACTACCCTTTTAATGCAGTAAAGACAGACAAACAATGGAAGCCCCCTCTCACAGATCTAGTTTACATGGCAGGACTCCACAGAGACTTCCCTCCCTGCCCAGACATGGTTGTGGCTGATGTGTTTGTGTTGGCTTGATACAGGAGAGAGAAAAGCAAGGAGCCATAGCGAGGGGGACAGTTTGAGGTCAGATCTTGTAAAGGAACTACTTGTTTGTGTTTGTTTCTCATGTATTCAGGTCTGTTCTTTGAACCTTTAAATGCTCTCTCTCACACTGAAGAACAACCAGGGTAAGAACATCTTCACATTCTGAGAATTGCAGTTTGGTTTCTTTGCTGCAAGTTGTAAAAATCTCATCGCAGACATTTACGGTTTAGTCTGAGCCACAGGAGCTGTAACTGGTACATGGGGCTTCCCGTGCAGTTTGTTTACAAGACAGAGGCCTTAGTCCCAGCCAGTGCAGAAACACATGCCACCAACATTTGAAATCCAGACTGACAACCTCTCTTCTACTGCAAATCCCTGCCTGGTCCCATTTCCAGTTTGGCTGCTGCTCTCCTTTCCCCAGCTCACCTGCAGGTAAAAAGGCACCACAAGCAACACGCCCGTCCCCAGGTGAGGACCAAGTGAGGTGACGGTGCCAGCTGCCTGTACAAAGAAGCTGCTGCTGGTCCTCCTTGGCTGGAAGGGTGGGTGGGTGGTTGGTTGAGTTGGTTGGTTGGTTGGTTGGTTGGTTGGTTGGTGCAGCTTTGGCTTGGACAGGGCAAGAGAGACAAGCCACAGAACAAATAGGAGCAGTAAGAAACATCTTCAGAGCTCTGGCAAAGCTATCTGAGAGGGGAAAGAAGATGGACTAAAAAACATTCCCTGCTGCTCCAGGTAGAGAGGGGACACTGGCAGGATCAGGAAACACAATGGCATCTTTCACCACTGCAGCACCCAGAGTGTCCCCACTTGGCTAGTAGTAACAAAGCCACATTCCTGAACACATATAGGAGTGTTAGTCCCCTGATCTCACTGGGGCGTAACCCTACAAAAATGCCTCTATAAATACAAGCAAAAATGGAAAACCCCTGTTATTTGCTCAGGGAATGCTGTCTTTGGTCTGTGTCTCTGCACAGAAAATGGGCAGGCTCAGGCTGCCTCACTTTCCCCTGTCTACCAGACACTGGCTCCTAACAGGACAAAATCTGAGGGACTGAATCTGAGGGACCAGAGACAAAGAACCTGCAAGACCTCCAATGCCAGCTCACAGAGAACTTGCTGAGCCCTCTAGCCCTGCTACTGCGTGTTTGCTGCCTTCATAGGTTACTGCTCCAAACCCACCTGCACCATAAGTAGAATGGGCTGGCTTTGCTTGTTTTCATACCTCACCCAACTCCACGCTACAGTCTATGAACTGCACATTATGTCACCCCACAACTAGATGGCCCCCCTTGCTACACTGCCATCTCTCTCCCAGCTGCAAAGCCTGAAACCCCCAAGGGCAGAGTTTCCTTAATCAATCATCATGCAGATTTTTCTTTTCCTCCGTCTCTTTTTCCATCTCTGCGTTGCGACGTTTCCTGCCAACTTTCTGCTTGGTGTGAATTTCTACAACAGAACAATATAACTTCTGAAAATAGACACTTACACCGGAAAGCCTGAAGCACCCTACACGGAGCCTGTGAGTGGCAGAACCATAATCAGAAGCCAGCCAAGACACCAGGCCGTGCTAGCACTATGCAATTAAGGCTCTGAGCAAAGCAGCCCTGAGAGAAGAAATTAAATGGGAACTCTACAGACGCTGTTGCACAGAGCTCCCCCCACCAGGCTCTTTCCATCACAGAGAGGCATTTGAGTTTGTACTCTTTATGGTAACCCTAGCTCGGGCGAGTTATTCCAACGTAGCTGGCACGTTCAGAACCCCTTTAAAAATAAAAAATCATGGAAAAGGCCAGCCTGCCATGATTTCCTGACATGAAACCTCATGCAAACCTTATGGAAAAAAAAAAAAAGCCAGTAGTTGTATGACACAAGTTTGAGCTCTGCCTGTCATTAACAAGGGTAGGTTTTTCAGGGTGAATTTCTCCTGGGCCAAATAAGAGGAGACTGATAAATAAAGCTTGTCAACTGCCCTTTCTGACTCACTCTCTCCTGCTGTAAGGATGACTCACTGTCATGTGTGAAAGGCTGCCAGGTCCTGCTTTACATGCTTAAACAAGCATGGGTTGCCTGTGTTAGACACACATTACTTCAGAAGAAGCAGGCACTGAATGCTGAGAAGGCAGCCCTGGAAAGGATTCTGCTGACTAAAGGATCTGAACTTCAAGGTACTTCTCGATCCTTTCTGGAAAGTTCAAGGTTGTTAGATTACCACAGAAAACTCAGACCCAAAGTCATGGCTGAGGGCTTGGCAGACGATCAGAGTGTTTTAAAACCAGGATTCACTAGGACCATCAGATTTTACACAGGTAATTCCCGCAGAGTGAGCCAAACAACACGTCCTACGTGCAGACAGAAGTAACTGAGACCATGCCTGGTCCAGAGCTGCCTTTTGCCCAAGGAAAACGGTGTGCTGAAAGCAGTCACTTGTTGCTCACTATTTCATGGTGAGAAAGTAGCCCTCTGGGGCCGCTCCCCTTACGGAGACTGTAGGGAACCTGCCGTGAATCTGGAGAGGGGCAAACGTAGCATGTTGAACATCATCTCGGAGTCTGAGTACTCACCGACTGCTCTTGAGCAAGACCGGTGCTGCTCAGCACCTCCTCCTCTCGGCAGGAGCACAGGCCTTGTGGGGATGTGACGGTGCACAGAGAGGTTGTTCACATCCAGGAGCTTTGCTGACTACGTGAGCACGTGCTCCACCCCTGGGTCTTCTCCTGTCACCCGAGACCACCACAGTCACATCACGGTCACGCCCGCCAACCGGTCCGGCCTTCGGCCCCACGCAGGCTC